>NC_079448.1:27832768-28025268 GCF_903798145.1 Danio aesculapii
TATATATATATATATATATATATATATAATATATATATATATATATATATATATATATATATATATATATATATATATATATATATATATATATATATATATATATATATATATATATATATATATATGGCACTGAACTGAAGGTCTATCCCTTACTGAAAACATTTCTGATGGTGCAAAGCTATAAAATTGTATGTCGAATATTGTCAAATCATATGTATGAGGTGATTTATTTCCAGGTAACAGTTTTCTTGGAGATTACTCTCCAGAAATTTGCAGAGTTATAAAATGACTAAATGTTGCAGGAGCTTGCAGATTGCAATATGTTTCTTTCCAGTAATCGACTCATTCAGCACCTTAGGATGCTGCATGTGCTTGTCAGCAGGCAGAGAAATGGGGTTCAGGGCTTCTCTGTGCTGTTCAGCAGCTCTGAATCTGAACGAATCAGAAGTTTGGAGCAGCTTGACAGGGTCTTTACGAGGCCATGAGCATCGTGTCACTCAGAATATCCCCCTCTCTGTGTTTACAGAGCCATATGTGATGGATCGCTTGTGTGTGTGCGTGTCTGTGTGTGTGTTGTAACAGCAGAAGTATGGTTTCTGTTCAGTAGTGCACAACTCTCTTTGACTAGGTTTTCATTTGACTGAGGTTCTCATTGTGCACAAGGAAAGAGATTCGCTTCTAATATTTCTAAAACACGGTGGCTTCCCTTTTAAAGTTTGTTCTGTTTTGATAATTGCACAGTTGATGTGCATGTGTTTATAGATGACTCTCCTCCTTTTCCTGCTGTTTTTATGTTGGTTAGTTTGATAAATCATTTTACTCTTAACAATATCTTTGTTTTGAAGGCTAAAGCAATGCATAAATCTTAAAAATAAGTCTTTTTTTTTGTCAATGACAATGTGCTTATTTAGGAGAAAGCAGGTAAGTTTTGGTTAGTATTTGTCTTGTTAGCATTTTGTAATAGTAATGTTTTTATTTCTTTTTTCTTAATAAGCAACAACTTTAAATAGTATATGCACATTTTGCTAGGATTACAATTTACAGTGAACATTTGTGTCAGTGTCAGCTGACTTACATGTTTTTGTTTTTGTTTTCTCTATCTTTTCCTTTCCCTTAGGTCCACCTGTGAACGTAACATGCAACATTTTTATTAACAGTTTTGGATCCATTGCTGAAACAACAATGGTGAGTATAGTGATTGTGTAATGACAAGTGATGTAATGATACTCCATACATCAAATCAAATCACTTTTATTGTCACATCATCAGCAGCACGTGTACTATGATGAGTGAAATGCTTAGGTGCTGGCTCCAGACAGTGCAAAATAGAACAACAAACTCCCAAAAAACAAAACAATATACAGTTAGCAATGTTGACAGTAATACGGAGAAGACAATTAATAGGTGTACCCATAGTCTGACTGTTGGTGGTACATTTTTTATGAAGGGGACAAAAGATGATTGGGCTCCAGTAATGTGAGAACAATGATCTAATCTCATAACTTTTTTTGTAATAAAAGGGATTACCATATTTTGAGATAGACATAGTATGAAATAGTGTTTCGCATATTCTGTTCACTTTCTGAACTGTTTGTTACAGACATTAACATTTATAGAGTTATTGCTTAATACTCTAAAAATGCTGTGCTGTTTCTAATGTAAATTTGGATAAAGTATGGATCAACCCAAAAATTGGGTTAAAGTATAATGAAAAAAAAAATGAATCCAACTGTTGGGTTCGTCCATATTTTACACAACCCAGCATTTTAAAACAGCCCAGCATTTTCAGCATTTATAATAGCATGATATATAGACATGATCTCAATCATTTAGGTGACATGATGGATTATTTACATCAAAAATGATCATCATCACCTTATTAACTGATTTAGCATATTCTGTCATCTCATCTGCCCTTTGTATCGGAAGAATGGGAAGCTCCTCCACCACATAAACAGATTATATAGCCCCAGATAATGAGAAGACAATAAATGAAGCATTAGAGTTTTGTTGATGTCTCCATTCAGTTTGTAAGAGTAAGCCCTAAACAACCCCACTTATCAACAATATAACCATGTTCTCAGTGTATAAGCTGTAACAAGCGTTTAACCCGCTCTATATTTCCATCTACTGCAAAATAAATATTATATTTATTTATATCTATAACTACTTTTGAAATGCCATCCCAGTATAGGTAAATCATTTCAGTATAGGCAGATCGTGGCTGATCTTGATTCATTTGGATCACGACCCATGATTCGGCATGTGATCTGTGGATTAATTGCTAGGCAATTGCTTTTCTTCCAAAATGATTTTGAAATTACCAGCTTCTTTGTCCTTTTTGTTTTAGTTTTTACATAAAAAGAGAACGAATTAGAAAATAAAGTACAAGACATGCCTGTTTGTAAACCAAGCTCAGTATTCACAAAATGATCTCAATATGTTTCTCGCACTGATACACAACTGAAGTGTGTGCAGCCTGCAGAGATATCATTTCATCTGTCAGATAAATACAGAGTTATTTCATAATATCTGTATTCACGTTAACACCATTGGCTATGTGTTACGTGAATGTATACAGGGGAAATCAGACATATAACATTAATTGGATTATTGGTGTTCAAAGAAAAGAGGGAGTAACTCACTAATTAGTGTTTTAGTTTTATTTATATTTGTTTGACTGCTTTTAGTAATAAGCATAAACAACAACAAACAGTTATTGTGGATATATATGGTAATTATTCATAATTAAAACCTTTATTTTAGCATTTTATTTATTCAAAAAGCAAATTATATTAGTCTTCTCTTTTTTTTGTATTTTTTGCTGACCTTAAAAATCATCTGATTCTGTGCCAAAAACAGAAATGTGATTCTGAATTTCCGTTTAAACATGTTTTAAAGTAAACTAATACACTATTTTTAACATTTTCCTTGTGTTTATTTAGACCAGTGGTAGGGAGCTTATAGTTCACAAGCCACATGTGGCTCTTTGACCAAAAATATGTAGCTATCCAACTGTTTCTCTTCAATAATATTTTACAGTTTACAGTCACTAGAAATCAGTTTCCTATTGAAAACACAATTACAATTCCTTTTTATTGTAATTATTTACAACAAAATGAATAAGAACTCAGTTTACAATCAAAAGACCGTTCAACCAATCCTCGTGTGTTGCTCTTTGGATAAACTTGATTTGCAACACCAATAAAGGGCAAGATTTCAATGGTAACCTCGTACATGTGAATTCAAGCAACATTTATAAGTGGTGATGGCAAAAAGAAAAAAATTTATAAATTGTCCTTTCTTCACTCAGGATTACTCAGCATGAGAGGCTTCATATTTGTTAATTTTTGAGTTGTGCATGAACACAAATAAAGGTGTTTTTAAAACCTGTATTACCAATAGTAGTAAATATATAGTATATAGTATATACTATAAGCATATATAGCTTAAATATATAAGCTCTTTAAAAATACATTTGCCAAAAAAACAAATCAGAAATGGCTCTTTTCTAAAAAAAAAAAGAAGTTCCCGACACCTAATTTAGACAATAGAAAATCAGTTAACAATGTTCATTGTGCATGTGTGCTCCATCAGATGTATGTTATCAGTATTTGTTGAATGATAGTAATATATTAAAAGACATAGAGGCCTATCATACACCCGGCGTAATAAGGTGCAAGACGTGATTGACGCAATGTGTGGCTATTTTCAGACCAGCGCAACCCTAATTTTCACCACTTTGTTTAAGTAGCAAATCCATTTGTTCCACTTTGTGGACTCATGTGTATCCCAGTCTAGAACGGAGGTGTGTTAAGGCACATTGTTAGCATGTTGCTGTTTTGAGGAACTAACCTATGCTGGATAAGTTGGCAGTTCATTCCACTGTGGCAACCCCAGATTAATAAAGGGACTAAGCCGAAAAGAAAATGAACGAATTAATAAAATAGACTGTGCAATTGACCAGCTAAAAGCAGGTCTAAAGCGTGTTTGTTGTGCGCCTTAAACGCGTACACTTTGCTTAATACACACAGGATGTACAGCAATACACAAATATCTTTACAAATGAAAAAAGAAAAATAAAGAATTAAAAACAAAAGGATTCAATTATTATTTTCTACAAAAATATAAAAACCACTGCTTTCATGCCTTCTTTATCTCGGGGGGCTTTTTTCAGTTTATTCATGACAACTTGCTTTTGTATAATGTTGTTATTATTAGTAGTAGTATTCTTTATTATATGCATATTTATATTTGTTTTAATAAAAACAAGCTTAGATTTGTCCACCTGTCGAGTTTTGGACCATATGGGCCAATAGGACGTGTGTTTGCATATAACTCAGTTGATTGACCACACATCGTTATTATTGTTCATTTATTTGTTTGCTGGAAATTAGAACTGAATTAAGAAATAGTTTTGAAACAAATCTTTGCACTTAACAAACGAAATTAATTATGTAGGCTAATGGATGACTTCAGTGGAGTGCACACAACACCGATTCCTTATCCACTAAAATGAAGGAGTATAGAGTATAAATGAAGAGAAAGAGAACGTAAAGAGGCCGAATGGATGAGGCTCATTCTTTATCCTCATGCTTCAGATGGTCTGTTTAACTGTTTTCTAGCTAGTAAAACATTCAGTTTTTACACTTACAAAGTCTGCCATGTAAATAGCAAATGCGCCATGGCGCGACACGACTGACTCTTAAAGGGAATGGGAGATGAGACTCTGATTGGTTTAATGCACATTATTCTCAAAACACACCCATAACTCCTTAAGAGAATAAGCACAACCCTGTTTAACCATGCGCCACGGCGCAGAACGTATTTTTCCGTCCTTAAAATAGCAAAAGTGGATTCGGACATGTCCTTAAGGCTTTTGCGGCATGCACTTTAGACTTTGCGCCTAGATCATTAAAATAGAGCCCTTACTTTTTTCCGTCCTCTCATTTTATTGTTATTGAACAAGTGGCATAAACTGATCAATAATATTGCCACAGTATAGTGCGACAATATATAACACTGCGTTTTATAGAATTGTATAGCATTTATTTCAAGAAAAGCTATACTGTATGTTCATGTGTGCGTCAATGGCCACATTGTTTAGATATTGCTATATTGAAATACCCTCTTCCAACTATTGACCTGATGAAGGTCATACATTTCTGAGTGTTTATGAGCATAGAAAGAAGTAATATTTTGCCAGGATTTCTAGTTTGAGTCCATCCAAGCAGGTCCAAAACCTCAGCAGCTTGCAAAACCCCTTCAAGCAGAACAAACACAGTGCTTTCCACTCTTTTTTTCCTCCATAACCAGTGGAATTGATCCGAGTTGCTCATGCTCATGTTCACACTGAGCAAGCGGTGGCAAGGTGGAGGGGCAGGAGCAGGTAACGCCAGCAATATCGATAAATCTTTAGTGCTTATAGGGCAGCCGAGAACAATGTTTCTTCCAGTAATGATCTGACCGACTCCGGCCACAACTGAGACTGGCATTCCCCCCGGCCTTCCACTGTCCTAATTGTTTACCCTTTTTGTAAGGCACGGGGCCCACGGGACAGGCGAGTGGCTATTTAATTAGCTCGCCAGCTCTTTCATTTTCTTGAGGAAGCAGGAGAGAGCAAACGTGTACATTTCAGCGTCCGTCATTTGTTAGCGGAGTTGGGCGCGCGAGAGCCGTGCAAACTTTTTCTAATATGTCACCGTCAGGATAGGATCTGGCCTTGGGCTTGAATCGCATTATGAGTGGGTTGTTGCCATAAATCACTCTCCTTAGCCTAGAGAAATCAAATCAGAAAAAAAAGTTGTGTGTGCGCTGATGAATGTGCGCCCACTCCTCGCTTGTTTGCAAAATCATTCAGTCTGAAACTAGCCGTACATTTGAAGGCGAACGTTTGACTGCGGGCATCCTGTTTGGTTGTAGTAATGGATTTCGGATAATCACAGCAGACAAGAGCGAAAGGTTTCACTAATTTCTCCATATATATGCAAGGTTTCCGGGACGCTAAATGCATGTTTGCTGAAGAGAACAGATGTGTTTACATAACACCTGAGTAATTGGGAGATAATGCTACCGGTAATGAAGCCGCAATGTATGGCTCTGTTGTTTTTGGTGGGGTTCATTTTGCATCTACAGTGACCGTGGGCTGTTTATCATAAAGGAGAAATATTGACAAAGTAAAATCGATGGGACTTGTTCTTTTCCCCGTGCCGCGGTGGCTGCGCTTTCTCTGAGAGGCAAATCTAATAACCTGAGACAGATGATTCTCTTCCATCAAAATATTTGGAAATTCTGGGGATGAACCGGTCACCTTACATTAGGATAATTGCCCTGAAATGTCCTTGCATGTTGAAGCCGATTGCCATTGCAAAGGTCGTCCACTATATTTTCTGCCGATCATCCCAAGGTACATTACTGGCCAGACAGTTTAATGGTCTCCCTGAAATGATAGAACTGCATGCCTGTTTTGGAGGAGAATTGACAATTATGGCAGTGTGTTGGGGCGAAATGCCACCGCTTTGTTACCTGCTTTTACCCACTGGCCATCTCACCGGTTTGCCTGTGAAAAAAAATAACAATTACCTCAAGCAAAACATACACTGAAATGCCTCCAAATTAGCCTGCGCTAAGTTTAGACATGCTATCAAAAAAAAGAAGCTTTCACAGGTTTCTTAAGCTGATGTTAGGTCTTTTTTTCCATCTCACCTCTGATCTGTTGACATGGCTGTCTTTGTGCACCACAGGATTACAGAGTGAACATTTTCCTGAGACAGCAGTGGAATGACCCTCGGCTGGCCTACAGCGAATATCCCGATGACTCCCTTGACCTCGATCCCTCTATGTTGGACTCCATTTGGAAACCCGATCTGTTCTTTGCCAATGAAAAGGGAGCCAATTTCCACGAGGTGACCACTGACAACAAACTCTTGAGGATCTCCAAAAACGGGAACGTTTTATACAGTATAAGGTTAGAGGACAATTCGTAATTCAATTTTGTCGATAATGCATTATATGGTGTGCCTACATATGCTTGTGATGGTAGACTGCGGCTAGTTGTCACGTCGATGTTTACTGCTGTCTGTATTTTTCGAGAGTGGATTTATTTCGGTTTGCCCTTTGAAAAAAAATGACATACAGTTTTAAATACACACTGACCTTTTGAGAAAACATGGTTTAGTATAGAGAGTTTGTTGTCACTATGGAACCTTCCACTAAAACAGTGGATTATAGAAATTTCCACATAAAAAAATAATAATCTATTTATTAGTGTATGATATTTAAATTTATCATCAACAATTAGCAAGAACTAGCATGTAGCATACAAAATACTCAACATATAATTTGGCTGAAACAGGGTTAATTAATTATTCAAATGTAACTTGCTTGTCATTACAAGGAATCCAAAAGACTTCTACACTTATTTATACACATTTTCTTTTTCATGAATATTTTCGTTCAGCTAGGAGACACTATTTAATCATATGTGGCTCTATTGTTACCTGTATTTACAATGTTACAAACATTTTATTTCCTATTCTGACCTTTTGAACTTTCTGTTGATCAAAGAATCTTAAAAAGAAAATAAAAAAACAACCTGTCACAGACTAAAACTAAACAAAAATCTTAAGCTGTACGATTGTTTTCCATATTAATAATAATAATAAGAAATATTTCTTAAGGGTGCAGTGGGTGATCTGCTAAAATACTAACCGGTTAGCATAATGTCTTTGAAACACAGTCCCACCCGTGCTGTCCAAAGCAACGCCTTCTGATATCATGAACGCACACCGTAAAGATACCAGCAGACAACCCACTAGGTCATGTCGTTCACCAGTTAGAAAACTTTATGGTACTTTTTAATTCTACATTTCCGAACGAAAAACTGTATTATATCTAGCACGTGTTCAGTTGTGTAGCAAGCAAAACTTGTCATAATGTGCAATATTTCATGCATGCAAGGATTGCTGGTCTTATGCTCTCACGCGCTTTGTCCTAAAACGACTGCTGTATGCTTAGTGCAGGAAGTACACTTATTACGAAGCCATACTTACATGCTATTTAAGACCGAATATTTAGAGTAGCATGGTAAACAATATAGAGAGCACGTCACAGGTTGTCATTGTTCAAAAATGGACCAATATGATGTGAAAACCAACTTCAGCTCTGTAAAGCAGGCTAAGCGAAATAGCACTGTTTACTGATGTTTTGTTGTTAAACTAAATAAAAATCGACATTATCGATGCTGTAAAAGGTCCCTTATGAAACTGAAAATAGTCACATCAATCTTTCGACGGAAGATTTCAGTGGCTGAACAACACTTCCATGCATATAACCCATTCGTAAAACAACAAAATTTACATCTGCTTTGCGTGACTAAAATAGTTGTAAACATAACATAACCTCTCTAAAAGAAATACTTCAGCCATGGTGTCAACCTTCCTCCAGCATGCAAAAGTAAAGTAAAACCAAAATTTTCATGTGCGTTTTTTTCACGTTAATATGCGAAAAATTCATCACGTAAACAAACCTTGCACACTGAGTCCGATGTGTATTAACTTATCCATCACAAAAAAACACTAAACATTTCGGAATCAGTTCAAGCAGTGATACTGTGTTCTCCTCTCTCTTCAAATTAGAAAAGGAAAGAGGAATAGACGACATATTGTGTTCATTTAATACTTGCCTACATAGAGGAAGGAGAGTTCTCCTCCTCATCAAAAAGCTGTGCTACGATGATTATCCCGAAATGCAAAGTTTATTTCAGGAAACCTGGGGAATTTGAAACATTGCTTGTAATACTTTACACATTCATATATGTAAAACAATCCTAAACAGAGACTGGCAGTACCTATAGACATTATAATAGATGGTGGCCGTGTTGACGTGTCAAAGCAATGGACTGAAAGCAGACCATGCTTTCTATTATCATGTCTATGGGCAACACACACACACACACACACACACACACACACGAAGCAGCAGTAGGGGAGAAGTGCGGCAGTCACTGAATCCAGCATATATTGCCGCCACCTTCTGTCTTTATTTTATGCACTGTGTTTGTCATAAAGTTTTCTGGATCTCAAATTAGGGCATTTTTGCTTGTATGGTGGCTCTGAGCTGTCAAAACACCGATTTTCCGGATGCGAAAAGTGAAAAAAATTGAACCCAATTTTTTTTATGACGGACAAAAGTTTCGGAGGCAGTGTGTCAGTACGATTCGCACAACGTGAGGTCAAATTTATTTTTTAACGTACGAAAATTGCGGACAAAAATTTCGGATTCAGTGTGCAATGATCTTAACTCCAATATTTATTCAGGATTGAAAAAGTTTTGATTCAGCATTATTTTTTAGCTCTGTGCACATGCAAACGGCAGCTCTGCATGAACGACTGCGCAGATCTACATTTGTTGACAGACAGTTTCGGCTACTTATCAGAATTATGGGAATTATCGGCCTGACAAATTTTCATTGGATAAATATTTTTTAGGCTTATGCTTTACCCAGAATATAAAAATACATATATATACATTTATTTAATTTACTTTAATCATTACTACTGAAGACAATCACCTACTGCACCTTTAGAAAGAAGGATCATGTGATTTTGAAGATTGAAGAAGCGGTTCAGCTTAATAATATTTTAAAAAAAGCAATAATAGGAAACAGATTTTTTAAGCTGTAATAATATTGCAAACCAATACTGTTTTTACAAATCCTAAATTCTCACCATTGCTCTTCTAAATTATATCATAGACACATTAACTGCTTCATTTTCTAGTATATTTAAAAATTCTTACTATCAAAAAATGAAATGTCTTGAAGCTAAAAACAAACAAACATATGTATTCTTCTCAGCACGTTTCCAAATTCACTTTACGTCTTATCATTGCTGCATTAAGGAGGGCTGGGATTGTAGTGAATAGCTGTGTGGATTGAAAAGCCTGATCTCTTAACTTGACACCATCAAATGAACCTTTCAGATCAGTTTGGTCTTAGCTATGAACTCCCTCTAAATTGCACCAGCCGCAGCGCACAGTTAAATTGAACATTTCAGGTAAATAACCACTATAACCACTATCCTGTGATAGAGATGTGATTACAGCCTTGAGGGAGTATTGGATCAGAGCTCTTGGCTATTTCTTTATCTAGCCTCAGGATCATATGAGGGAGAGTTAATAATCATAGATTTAATAGAGTTTCGTTACATTTCTTAAAAGGATTGCAACTTAAATTAATAATTCAATAAAAAAATCTTTAAATGTTTACTCATCCTCATACCGATTCAATCCTTTATGCTATAACTTCCATATGATAGCAATGTATAGTGACTACGAGCTGTCAAATGGAACCATGAGAATGGTTTGTTCAATTTCTACTCTTTACATTTAGTGATTTAAAGTGATGAGCGAAATGAAATTGAAGATAATTGCTGATAATCTCCACCGATAACCTCAGCTGCAGATCTCAAATCAAATGTGACACCTGTGCTCCAGGTCTGACATCAATAACATCAGACATTATTGGTTCTCCAGTGTCTCATAACCAGGTGTCTCGTAAAACCAAAACGACCAGCACCATATTTGATTTGAGAGCTGCGGTGAGGGTGGAAATTATCCGAGAAAATCAGATTCGCTTTGCAACAGATTAGTGGCAGCAAGTAAATAATAAGTCAAATTAACTAGTCAACTAAATCTAAAAACTAATAAATTTTTAATTACATGAAAAAAATCTCAAATTCAATATTTTTTTCACTAAGTATAAAAGTTGAGCACACATAAATAAATAAACATAAAGGTCACACTTTATTTTTGATGGTCCATTTGTTGAATTTAAGTTACTTTGCATCTACATGCCAACTATTTCTCATTAGATTATAAGTAGACTGTTAGGTTGGGGTTAGGGTTAGTGTGTATTTGCAAAGTTTCTTATAGTCAGTTTCTGCATCAGCATCAGCAGATATTAAGCAGACAGTCTACTAATACTCAAATGGACCATCAAAATAAAGTGTTACCCACATAAATTTAAAGAAGTTAAACTAAAATATTAGATGAAAACAACTAAATGAACTGATAATAATGGATTATGAAATATAATTTAAAACTAAGTATAATTATTTTCTAAGAAAATAATCAAATTACAAATTAGTATATTCAAATAAAAGGTCATTTCATTCTAATTTTTTAGCAAATGCCAATAAAGTAACACTTTTTACCATAAGATTCAATTAGTTAATCACATACAAATGTAAACCATACTATGGTTATTTAATATATCTACTAACACAATTAAAAATCATATTTGTTAACAGTTTATGCACTGTGAACCGCTACAAAACAAAAGAGATATTGCACAACAGTGATATTTTTCACAACTAATACTTTAAACATTGTTTTAAGGTGTTCTTATTACATTACATTTAAGTACGTAGTAATATAATTTAGCTAAATGCATTTACTAAATGGTTTGGCTTTGGTGTTAGATACCTGTAATTATGCATGTATTATTACTAGAGTGCGTACATAGATTGTGTAACAAGCAAACCATAAAATACAGTATTACAGGTTAAGTTTAAATGCTTTGAATAAAAATGGTCCCACTTTATATTAAGTGGCCTTAACTACAGTGGTGGTTCTCAGAGTAATTGGGGGGGGGGGGGGGGGGGGGGGTCGGGGGCACTTGTACTTTTAGGGGGCACATTTTAACATACATCACAAACTACTTAAACATTTATTCAAAGTCTTTTTTTTTCAAGCGTCACTCTACAGTCTTCATAAACAAGATAATTAAATAATCTTTCTTGTTAATTTATTTGACAGGTAACTTTGTATTGGTGCATAACACATTTCTAACATTCAAGTACATCCTAATCCTAATGAGAACTTTGAACTTAATCCATTCGAGTAAACAAAGCAATTTGAGCACAGTAAAACCCAATAAATGAATAGAACTCAAACTGACTGAGTACCATAAACCCATTAATTTAAGGCAACTCAAACCGTCTTAGGAAACTGATTGGTACAAACCATCAGAGTTTAAAAAAAACTGATCTATATCAGTACTGTGAACTTACTACATTTAAGTTGAAGTAATGAGGTATTTAATTAACGCATTACCTTCAATATAATAAGAGTCTATAAAAACCCTCTATATATAAGAGTTCAAAACTTATTTCAAATGAGTAGAATTAACTTTCAGTACATTTTGAGTTGACCACTCATTTCATTTGATAAAGTTTACTGTTGGGTTTACAGTGTGGAATGAAATTACTAATTCATTAGAATGTTCTTATTGTGTAAATACATGTTTTACATATGCTTGTTTAAATACCTGAATGTGTGTACATCTGTAATTAATTTCAGTTAGTTCATTTATAATTACACTGTTTACCATTCCTTACACCTTAACCTAGCTCATACCACCAAACCTTTCCCTAACCCTACCCATATACCAACTCAAAAGTGATCCGCAATACATTGAAAATTCGTTAAGTACATTTTATTTATATTTTGATTCAAGTACATAGTAGTTAAGGCCAATTAATATAACATATTATAAATCATATATCACCAATCATCAATATTTCATGTTAGCAAATGCATCTATTAATGTTTAAATACAGGACCTTAATGTAAAGTATTACCAGCAGCATTAAAACAACACTGAACTGTTCCTTCAAACATTTGAAAGGCTTGACCGGTGGAAAAGGAAGAAAGTAAGAGCTGTTTAATTTGATCTGTTGTGGAGTTTGTTGCTGATAGCGGCTGTTGTTGTTTCTCAGAATAACACTGGTTCTGGCCTGCCCCATGGACCTGAAGAATTTCCCTATGGATGTGCAGACCTGTATAATGCAGCTGGAGAGCTGTAAGTATGCCCTGATCCTTTCAGCCAGATGGAGAGGATTTATTCAGTGCTGCAGAGATGGATGTTGTACTGGCTGGCACCAGCAGATGAAGAGTGTAGTGATTTAAAGCCGCCTTCAAGTAGATTCAGCAGTCAGCAGAGAGAGGCTTCCAGCACAAGCCCTTCCTGACATTACCCATTTCTGTTATTTACTATTGATTCTCAGATTTGCCAAATTATAGTGTATTTCTACTGGAGAGTCTTTGTCTGGCTGAAGGTTTTTGAAAATTAAGAGCAGCAGGAAATATATTTGTTGTTTGGAGTTTGTGATGGATCTGGTTTGTTGGGGGTTATATTATGTATTAACTTTATGCAGGAAGTTGCATCATACACTGTAAAAAAAACCCAAAACAAAACAAATCTGTTAATTAACAGTTTCTGTACTTGATGTGATTTACAAGTGTTTTTCTTTAATTTACGGTTGTGAATTGCATTATGGGATCTTGATCTCTGCTCTGTCGGCTTTTGATGTTGAAAATTTAACTTTACAATTTTACAAAGTGACTTTTATTGATATTTAAGTAGTTTGAAATTATTTAATGTATAAGAAATAATATATAGAGACATATTGTACGTCTGTAAAATAACAGAAAATGTACTGAAAGTTTATTACAAGGGTTTTGTACCGTAATATACAACACTAACCCAGACAATATATCACTTTAATCTATTAAAAATTTTAATAAAAGTCACTTTTTCAAAATTTTCAATGTTAAAAGTTGTCGAAAGAAAGATCAAGGTCCTATAATGCAATTTAAGACATAAATAAATGAGGAAATAAAAAAAGTTAAACATGAATCACAAATCAACTGATATTAAAAAATCTATATTTTTAAACAAGGTGCATTTTCAGATTTAAACCTCAGCTGGATGTTTTCATTCACTTAGAGATGTGTTGCACACTGCATGGAAGGTATCTTTCCAAAACCCATAATAGGGGCTCTTTAAATTTTTCACATGACTGTATGCCATTGATTTTTGTTGTGAAATGTAAGCTTTGATCTTTTCTTTTAGATGAGCATAAGGTATTGGATCATTTGGTTTGGATAAAGAAAATGCTTTCCAGTCACAACCACAGTACACTGAACCTAGAACTGTATATTTCAGCTAAGGTAGACATTTTGCCTAAAAGAGTCAAAGTATTTGGAAGTATAACAGTGCTCTGATGACAGTTGTAATGTGAACTGTGATACTCTGATAAGAATGAATCTAGTCGTCGGCGCAATAGCCTAGTGGTTAGCGCGTCGACATATGGTGCAGTAGCACGTCAGGGCGTCGCGAGTTCGAATCCCGCCTCGACGACATTTCCCTACCCTACCCCCCTCTCTCTATCTCCAACTTCGCTTCCTGTCTAAATACTGTCCTATCTAATAAAGGCAAAATGGCCAAAAATAAATCTTTAAAAAAAAAAAAAAAAAAAAAAAAAAAAGAATGAATCTAGTCATGAGTCAGTTAATGGTTGCATCAGTTTTACAAAACATAGGCTCATTCTGAAAACGTAGCCCTATTTACGTTTCTGGAGATCGCGAATTATGTAGCCAGAGCTACGTATGGCTGCATTTCATTTTTAAAACAAATGCTATTGGGGTGGTATGACGCCATTCCTTTTCGTGCTTACCTCTGTATGGACAGCTTTCATAATGTTACCAGTTGTCCAGTTAGCTCGCCATGTGCGTCGGTTTACTTGAGACATAGAGAGGAGTTGACAATGATGACGGCTTCAAGTCCAGTGAGGAAAAGGTACAGAAAGCAGGTAAGACAAAAATAGAAAAGTAAATAACGGTGAGAATATGGTAAAGTATGAAAATGTGGTAAAAATTAGGCGAGAACTTTTCTTTTTCTGGATTGCTTTTCAATATTGTCGGTTGGGTTTAGGGAGGTGGGTGTTTGGGTTAATCTGTGCTTTTTAAAACATTTTTTGAAATACGGTTGGTTTGTCGATCAGGGTGGGTCAGTTGATCAGTCAGTCAGTCAGTCATTCGGACAGTCAAACAGTCAGTCAACAGCAGCCAACAGTCAGAACAGCAGGCGTGAATGGCACTCGCGAGAGAAATTTGAGATTTCAAAAAGCGTACACAGCGGCTTCTGGTGGATTCGCGAAAAAAAACCTGAAAAATAAAACGTAGCTCCTGGGACATATAGGGCACCCTCCAGAAATGTATAAAGAGATACGTTTTCAGAATGAGCCTGGGTTGATTTTACCAGTTTACCAAATTTGTCACCAGTTCACTGACCAGGAGCTCTCTTTTGAATTTTTGTTTCTTTTTTAAATATTTCCCAAATGATGTTTAACAGAGCAAGGAAATTTTCACAGTATGTCTGATAATATTTTTTCTTCTGGAGAAAGTCTTTTTTTTGTTTTATTTCGGCTAGAATAAAAGCAGTTTTTAAAATTTTAAAAACCATTTTAAGGTCAAAATTATTAGCCCCTTTAAGCTATATATATATATATATACATATATACATACATACATACATACATACATACATACATACATGCACGCACGCACGCACACACACACACACACACACACACACATATATATATGTATATATATAAATATGTATGTATGTGTATATATATATATATATATATATATATATATATATATATATATATATATATATATATATATATATATATATATATATATATGTATGTATATATATATATATATATATATATGTATGTATATATATGTATGTATGTGTGTGTATGTATATATATGTATATATATATATATATATATATATATATATATATATATATATATATATATATATATATATATATATATATATACATACATACATACATACATACATATATGTATATATGTAAAGGGGCTAATAATTTTAACCTTAAATATTTCTATATACATATATATAGATAGATTTTTTTTTTTGATAGTCTTCAGAACAAACCATCATTATAGAATAACTTGCCTAATCACCCTATCCTGCCTAGTTAACCTAATTACCCTAGTTAAGCCTTTAAATGTCACTTTAAGCTGTTTAGAAGTGTCTTGAAAAATATCTAGTCAAATATTATGTATTGTCATCATGGCAAAGACAAAATAAATCAGTTATTAGAAATGTGTTATTAAAACTATTATGATTAGAAATCTTAGAAATGTGTTATTAAAACTATTATGATTAGAAATCTGTTGAAAAAAATCTTCTCTCCGTTAAACAGAAATTGGGGAAAAAATAAACTAGTGAATATTCATTTTTTTATATAAAATCTCTGAAACAATCAGTTCACAGAAAAGATTCAAACTTCACAACACTAGTAAATAATAGCTGGCATTCTCTGGTACTTACATATTATTCGATATGTCTTCCAATAGTTGGCTACACGATGAACGATCTTATATTTGAGTGGGACGAGAAGGGAGCCGTGCAGGTAGCAGATGGACTGACGTTACCTCAGTTTATACTCAAGGAAGAGAAGGATCTGCGCTACTGCACCAAGCACTATAATACAGGTAAGCATCATTCATCGTGTGACATTTCTCTGCATTTGAAGCTTCATTGTTTATTTCGAGCTGTCATCCACTAAATGTGGCCAGACTCGTATGCAAATCACTGTTTTTGGACTCATTGTTACAAAGCACTTGGCACCCAAACGCAATCAGGATGGGTTCAATGAAAGGTTGTGGACCACAGCTCTGCTTTGAATCTTCATCATGAACTTTCGATTGGGTTAAATACCATCTGTTCAGTCAGCGTCAGCAGTCAGGATTTGTTACACTCCAGATAAACTGGAAAAATTGCTGAAGGCCAGACTAGTTCAGATCGAAAATAGCAGCAAGCCAAAACAGCAGGGACGGTCAGTGCAGATTCTCCGTCTGCTTTGGTGAATTAACATCATCGAGCTAATTGAGAGTTTTGGTTTTTGATTTGTTTAATAAAGTCTTATTGAGGAGTAAGAGTGACTAATGAATGTTACTGTATTACATAATTAAGCACAATTATATTAACATGACATTTAGTAAAAAGGGGCTACTATTTAGCAATTTCAAAATCCTTTGAAACTGAAAATGTATATATAGAGTCATTAGTGGTAAACCCTAGGCAGCAGAGGATGTTGTGCTTCGCTCATTTACTTTTTGCTTTTAGTGCTCATCTCAAAAAGAGCTCATTAGCACATTTTCTCAGAATTGCACTTGCCCTTTGTTCTGCACAGCAGTCCTATTCAAAATAAATTGTGACCTTTTTTGCACACAGCTTTCCAAGGCTTCCAAGCACCTCATGCTGATCTCATCCCTGTGATTATCTTGTTCTGTGACAAAACATTGGCTAATGCTCATAGCTTTGAGCCTCATTCATTAAACAAGCAGAAGGAACTTCTGTGTAAAACTATTCAACCACAAATGACTCCACACACACATTATTTTCACAAAGTTGTATTTCAGAAAATTTGGAAATTATTTTAGATTAACAAAATCATACATTATTCCAGATAAAATGGAAAATAACATATATATTTCAATATATATATATATATATATATATATATATATATATATATATATATATATATATATATATATATATATAACAATATAACAATATAACAATATATAAGAAAATAATACATACAGTTGAAGTCAGATTTATTAGCCCCCCTTTTTTAAAATTTTTTAAATTTCCCAAATTATGTTTAACAGCGCAAGGAAATTTTCACAGTATGTCTGATAATACTTTTTTCTCTGGAGAAAGTCTTATTTGCTTTGTTTCAGCTAGAATAAAAGCAGATTAAATTTTTTTTATAAAACATTTTAAGGTCAAAATTATTAGCCCCTTTAAGCAAAATTTTTTTTCGATAGTCTACAGAGCAAACCATCGTTGTACAATGACTTTCCTTATTACCCTAACCTGCCTAGTTAACCTAATTACCCTAGTTAAGCCTTTAAATGTCTCTTTAAGCTGTATAGAAGTGTCTTGAAAAATATCTAGTCAAATATTATTTACTGTCATCATGGCAAAGATAAAATAAATCAGTTATTAGAATTGAGTAAGGCCAGACGGAATCTGCGGACATTTTTAGCTATTTTTGCGCAGAATTTTGTTAAAAATCTGCAGATTTATGCGGAATGATTTTGGGATTATCATAACTAAAACCTTAATATATGAACTAAAAAGGTAATACCTTTTTAACTTTTATTTAATGTTTACAATACTAATCCAATTAGATCCACTTTATTTGGCAAACAAAGCAACTCTTCTAAATAATAGATCTAATAAAAGACAGAAAAATGTACTTAGATTTGCATATGTGATCATAAAGTAATCAAAAGTAACTAGTATCAATCATGCTTAATTATTCAGACCTCCTAGTTTCACAATTTTTTTGTGAATTTTTTAAAATTTATTTATCTATTTTGAAAATGACTGATTTTGTGGAAGTAATTCTCAGAAATTTGCGGAAAACTTTGCCATTTACCATATTATGTAGCCTACTATGTTAAGTGTGCAATCTGACACAATTACAATGACACAAATCATAAGAATAAAGCTTCTTTATTTTGGTGTCTTATCAAGACAAGATCTAAAACAGTGGTGATTAAGCAAAAGGAAGGTTGTATAACTCTTATTTTTATCCACGATCTTACTTTCTCTTTCTCAGATTTCACTCCCCGGAGCATCTGACATCATGTACCTCACTTAGGACATGCGTTAGGGCTTCCCCTACCATAACATACCTAAAACATAAATTGCTGTAAAACTTGTCAATGGCAGGGAAGCTTTTTCTCTTGTTAACTGAAGGAAAAGATGTCAACCGAAAACATTTATTGATTTTACACAAATAATAATACCAGCCTTACACGTAAAGCAAAAATAAAGCGGTCGTCATCCTTGAACCAATCTCCATCATTGTAAGCTTCTTGCTTTTCTGTCTGTTCCATTGCTCTGTTTGAAAAATGTTTCCAACATTCTTTTGCAGTCTTAAGCGTTTCAAACACACAAAACGACCAATTCGCACCACAGGATGCCTTCACATGTAATTCACCAGCTTTCATCTGCGTCAGCTTACTGCACAGGCTGCAAAACAATCCCCCTTCACTCTCATGTAATGTTAGAATTGCAAGGGGTGTAGGTGAGATATCATTTTTCGAGAGTCACTCAAATACATCACATGCACTGCGAAGCGTCTATATGTCATGTTAAACAATTAATTGCAGACAGAAATAATTCTAATTTGATTATATGGTTTGGAATTGGACGTTTTATGAGATTATTTGCGATTATTTTGCATTTAAAGAATTTTGAAGGATCCAAAAATTTGCGACTTTGATTTTGTGTTGGATTCAGGGATCATGAAATCGTGAAAAACTAGGGGGTCTTATTACTTTAATAAAATTGTTTAAAACTGAAACTGTTTTTGTCCAGTTCTATCTTCATATATACTCTCTCTCGCCCTCTCGTTCATGTGTGAGGTGCATTTGAACTTCCTTTGAACTTCACCTTTCACCTTTTCGCCTTTGTGCTTATTGAAGACCCCTGAAGATGAACTAACACTTGAGTCATCTCATGTCTCTCTCTTTCTTTCTTTCTCTCTCTCTCTCTCTCTCTCTCTCTCTCTCTCTCTCTCGGGTTCTTTCAGCACAAGCACTGGACAGTCAGTACATGTGCTCTGCTGCTCCCCAGTCAAGCATTAACCGGAAATTAAAGTGTCGTTTTCCTCAGATTTATTAGTAGCAATCTATTTTGATTTGCAGAGCAGGCCTGTGCTCTGCAGTCCAGCAGCTTCTCTCAGTTTGTCTTCCACATCTGATTGCATCCTTCAAGCCCCCTGGGAAAAATAAATACTGTTGTAGTTTTAATTTTAGTGCTGGTCAGTTGCATTTTGCTGTTTTTTTTTCTCGCTTGGCTGTTTACAATCAACAAAGACTGCAGCGTTTGCTCTGTACATTTGAGCTTTTGTTTGAGTCAGTATCTCTGTTTGCTTTTAGTACTAGCAGTTCCCTTTATGTCTTTATCTATATTCATAAATGCAGCTATTTAGTCAATACATAACACTCCCAGGGGTAAGGGAATAATCTAGAGGTTTATGCTGCATCAGCTTTGTAACAGCAGCATCAAAAGCTCGACAATTCCAGTTCAGCAGAGTAAATGGTGGAAGTTAAATGAACCTTGACCCTGACATTTTCTGCTCAGCTGTCTAGTTATTGTGTGGAAACACTCATGGATGTATCATGGGGCTGTAAACTAAAAATGGAATTTAACTATACTGGTTCCGGTTTTGATTGCTCTTTACAGTTCCCGTCATTAGAATGATGATGCTGAATATCATTGAGTAGTGCAACAGTAGTGCTTTACACCTAATGATATACATGTAAACTAGTGTCTGTTTGTGGGAATGAACGATAAGGTGTTGTTTGTTTCACATCGATGCTTGTGCTGTTAGCATCTGATTTTGTGAGGACATGAACATATGAACTTCATCTCCTGAGCTGCTCAGCCAGTCACATCATGGGCTCTAGTTTAATGATCTAGGTGCAAAGTCTAAAGTGCATGGCGCAAAAGCAATAAGGGTGTCCGAATCCACTTTTGCTATTTTAAGGATGGAAAAATACGCTCTGCGCCACGGTGCATGATCTAACATAGTTGTGCTTATTCTCTTAATGAGTTTTGGTGTTTAACTGAACTTAAACACTAAAAACTGAACTACATTGTTCCAATTTACTATGACCTTTTATGTGAAGCTGCTTTGACAGAATCTACATTGTAAAAGCGCAATACAAATAAAGGTGAATTTAATTTAAATTTTGTTTTGAGCAAAACGTGCATAAGTTCTCATTTCACATTCCCTTTAAGAGTCAGATGCATCGTGCCTTAGCGCATTTGCTATTTACATGGCGGACTTTGTAAGTAGAAAAACTGAATGCTTTACTAGCGAGAAAACAGTTAAACAGACCATTTGCAGCATGAGGATAAAGAATGAGCGTCATCCATTCAGCGTCTTTACATTCTTTTTTTACTTTACTTTTACTCTTTTCTTTGCTTCTTTACTTTCGTGGATAAGGAAACGGTGTTGTACGCACTCCACTGAAGACATCCATTAGCCTACATATTAATTTCATTTGTTAAGTGCAAAGATTTGTTTTAAATCTATTTCTAAATTCAGTTCTAATTTCCAGCAAACGAATAAATGAACAATAATAATGAAGTGTGGTCAAAAAATTTTGTTATATCCAAAAACATGTCCTATTCTTATGCCCTATGAAACAAATATAAATATGCATTAAATAAATAATACTACTGATAAAAATAATAATAACATTATACAAATACAAATTGTCATAAATAAACTGAATAAGCTAAATAATTTTTTTTTTTATATTTTAATCTTTTAATTTTTTATCATATGTTAAGATATTTGTGTATTGCTGTACATCCTGTATGTATTAAGCAATGTGTAAGCATTTTGGACCTGCATAGGAGCATAACTAACTTTAGACCAGCTTTTAGTTGGTCAGTGGTGCAGTGTATTTTAGTTCCTATTTTTCTATTTTAGCAACACGCCAACATTGCACCTTAACACATCTTCTGTTTTGATGCAAATGGATTTACCATTTAAACAACGTGGCGCAAAATGTGAAAATTACTGTTGCGCTGTTCTAAAAATAGCAATAAATCGTGCCTTACACATTTTGCACCTTATTGCGCAGAGTGTATGATAGTGCCCATGATCTCATCTCCAGAGCTACTCAGACAGTCACATCGTATTTGCTTATTTGTTTGTTTTTTGCGGAGGAAAAATTTACATGTGACCATATAGGAATATGTTATGTTACATGTGACCCTGAAACACAAAACCTGTCATAAGTGTTTTTTTATAGATTTTCTTAAAATGTATACATCATGAAAGCTGAATAAATAAGTGTTCCAATGATGTATGGTTTAATAGGACAGGCCAATATTTGTCAGAGATAAAACTATTTGGAAAATCTGTAATTTATATAATATAATTATAAAATATAATTTAATGTTGTCCAGATTAAGTATTTAGCAACTACATAAGAATTCAGTTTTTCTATATTTACAGTAGGACATTTCTGAAATATCTTCATCCAACATGATCTTTATTTAATATCCTGATGATTTTAGACATAAATTAAAAATCTCATTTTTATTGAAAAGTAAATTTTGACCCATAAAATGTATTTTGTTTTAGATGTTGCCAGAAAATATACTCAAGCAACTTACGGCCAGTTTTATGGAACAGGGTTATGTATCATGAACAACTATAATCTATTGCTGTTTACATGACCAAACACCGAAAAATATAAATTTGGTTATTAGTAATACTATTTATTAAAATAAACCCCAAAATATGATCAAACTCTTACTTTGAACTGCTTCACTATTGCTGTACAGTCAAACACTTTTACTGTCTAACATATTAGGGTTGCACGGTTTACCGGTACTATGGTAGTATCTCGATACTATGGCTCCAAATACTGGCGGTGCCACTGTTGTAAACGGTAGTATCGTCATTATTGGTTTATCAGTATCGTCATTATTGGAAAAGTCACTAAAATGCTCACACGTTTGTGCAACAATAGGCTATTTTAGTGGAATAGTCTGTGGAGCTCTTTAATGTTGCAAAACTGTAGGGAATTCACGCCTTTTATGGTAGCCTATTGCACATTTTCTAATGCTTCAGTTCGAATGTACATCTGAATCAGTTCATTTCTGTTCCTGTTTATATGATTTAGTAGCTACAACAACCACAACAAATGTCTTTAAAAGAACGACTCACAAAGTGAAATGTTGAATTACTTTAGATTGTCACCTGATAAGACTGAAAAAAAAGATAAAATACCCAAAATAGCAATAGGAAACACTGAAACTATTTTTGACCACTTCATATAGCCTAATTTTGTTGGAAAAAATGCTCTTTTGTGAAAGTTCATTCGGTATAATTTGTGTTTTTATTTTAATGTATTTTTTGTTGGTCAGTTATCTACAAAATAAACAAAAAGAATGAATACATTTTAGGTGAAGTGAGGTGCAAATAATACTGTTTGGCCTTAAGGGAATTATAAATTAAATTCAAGTAGGCTTATTATTACATAAAATATAGTGTTTCTGACAAATTACTTTATAATTTGAGTTATGAATTACAGTATCGCAATACTACCTGGTATCATGATACTTCAGCTGGTATAGTATTGTAAGATTAGTTAATGGTATCGCAACAACCCTATAACATATTACAATATAAGCACCAGGAAGTAAACATTGTCATAATTCATCATTAGTTGGTCATAAGAAATCACTTATGATACCTAAATGCATGTATTAGCCTTGTTTATTGTGAACAACAGAGAAACCACAGATACAGAACAATGCAACACTGCCTGTGGTTTTCTTTGATGTGCTAAGCTCACATTTAATTAAATCATAGCCGTTTGAAGTCTTAAACATTTGTTTATCAAATAGCTCACTTGTGATTCAAGGTCTACTAATCCCTGCATTTAAAACCCCTTAAAACGATAAAGGCTTTTGTAAGATATTAAGCACTTTATGACCTCAAACACCATTTTATAAATCAAACATAATTAAAAATTGAACTGATTCTAAATAAGAACCAGTTCCCACTTCCAAGCCCTGTTTAAGAGGCTGATCTTTATAAATATTCATTAACGGAACAATAGGGATAGAGTTAAAGCATGAGATGCCAATGAAAATCACATACTCTTTGTGTTTCAGGGAAGTTCACCTGCATAGAGGCTCGTTTCCACTTGGAGAGACAGATGGGCTATTATCTGATCCAGATGTATATTCCCAGTCTCCTGATTGTCATTTTGTCTTGGGTGTCCTTCTGGATCAACATGGATGCTGCCCCTGCCCGTGTGGGGTTGGGAATCACTACTGTGCTGACCATGACCACCCAGAGCTCAGGATCTCGAGCTTCTCTTCCCAAGGTCAGTAGAGTCTCTAGCACATTCATCTTCACAATTGAGCTATTGGTAAGTCCCTCCTCTTGAATGCAGATGAGCTGTTGAGGATCAGTTCCAAAGGGCTTCACTGCCATTCAGAAACATTGCAATATCTAAAGCAGTCATTGATTTGATGGTGTTTATGCTACAGAAATGGTAAAATGATGTGCCTGGGGTACTTGCAACACTGCCTCGAGTAAGTTATGTAGCGTTAACATTATGTTAGCTAAAGTTAATCGCCACTATCAAAATGAGTTAAATGCAAATTCATTTAATCATATCATGCGGTGCTTCTTCCACTTACATTGTAATCTTTAAAACTTCTTTTCCAAATTAATCTCACCTTCCATATTTATTCGAAAATCGTTTAGATATCCCTCCATGGCATATTTACGTATCCCTTAAATTGTCTTTGACGAGCACTTATCTTTCTTTGTCCAAAAATATTTAAAAAATCGACCATAGGCCCAATCCCAATTCTACCCCTCAGCCCTTCCCCTAACCCCTACCCCTTGTTTTCCGCGTTCCCGTGAAGGGGTAGGGGTGTCACAAATCTCTTTAGCTTGAAGGCGTAAGGCTAAGGGCGATACCCCTTTGAACGAAGATTTTTCAGGACCACACTCGAAACCAAGGGGTAAGAAAATTTCCCAGAATACACCAGCCACAGCTGCACCCGGAAGTAAGGAGATCCACAAATTAGTATTTTTGTCATTATTGTGAATTTTTACAACAAACAAGCATATGTTTTAATATATTCATAACCGCGTTCATGTTTACCATCATGCTTTTTAAAAAAAAAAACGCTAAAATAAAAAATGGTAAATTTCGCAATCTATAATCCTAAATAATAACTCCTGTATAGCAGTGCCACAACATTCTGATGCTCGGTGACACTCGAATATCCTGTCAGATAAAATATCCTATATATATATATATATATATATATATATATATATATATATATATATATATATATATATATATATATATATATATATATATATATATATATATATATATATATATATATAGGATATAAAAATTCATCTTGCACACAAGCCTTGCACACCGAGTCGGACGCTTATTAATTAATCTGTTGTGAAATAACTTACAAAACTATACAAAATGGACTCTTTGAGTAGTGAAGATAATTGTGTCGCAATTATCTTGCAATTCTAACATTACATGAGAGTGAAGGGGGATTGTTTTGCAGCCTGTGCAGTAAGCTGACGCAGATGAAAGCTGGTGAATTACATGTGAAGGCATCCTGTGGTGCGAATTGGTCGTTTTGTGTGTTTGAAACGCTTAAGACTGCAAAAGAATGTTGGAAACATTTTTCAAACAGAGCAATGGAACAGACAGAAAAGCAAGAAGCTTACAATGATGGAGATTGGTTCAAGGATGACGACCGCTTTATTTTTGCTTTACGTGTAAGGCTGGTATTATTATTATTTGTGGCTCAGTTTGACACTTAGCTGCGATACTGGAACCACATATTAAAAAGAAAACGTTATATTTTAAATAAGTCTTTATATTCTATACTTATCATAAAGGGCTTAATGTTGCAAGACCAAGTGGATTAGTTTCTCCGACGCCGTTTTGAATTTTGTCTTTTGTTTGTACTGCACCCTGAATTGTCTAAACGCCTCTCAAAATGTCTTTTTCAAATGCAAAAACCCAATACGATTTTTTAAATGACGGACAAAAATTTCAGATTCAGTGTGCAATACCCGCCAAAAAATTGAACACAGTAGAACTTAGAAACTAGACAACTAGCATTTTGAATGTATTATCGCAGAGCAACACGCACAGAATGCAGGAATATGAATGCTCACAATGGCATCAACTACATGCAAGGAATGGGTCGTGGGATACGGCCATCACCAAGTATAAATTGGGCTTAATCTTCAGATGAATTTTCATATTGCTATGATGATGACATGCTATTATTTATTTATATACATCTTATTTCAGTAACTCTCTGATGCCTACGTCTGAATATGTGGTTTCTTGGTGCTGTTGACATAATTACTTTATAACAGGACAGAAACTGTACTCATCATTTCTAAATGTCGGTACAAGTTTGTGTCCTGGAAAGCACTTATTCAGCCTGCAGTAGTACAAAGAATGTTCTGATCCCACATGCTGCATTGAGATAAGACAGGATAAGGCTGTAGTTTGATCATGTTGATCATCGTTTACATGCATCATGACCTGACATACACCGTTCCGTTCAGCTTTAAATAGGTTGTAATGCCTGACATGAAAACCTCCAGTATAGATTTACGAAATGAAAGAGGATTTGATGTGTAAGGCATGGAAGATTATTCCTAGTTGGTGATTTTGAGTGAAACGTGCGTCTCGCTGCAAAAATGATCTTACAGGTGTTTAAAATAAATGAGTTTATGATTAAAACAAGAACAAACACTTCCCTGTGGGCGCAGAAAATATACTTCATTTATATAAATTCATTTTCAGATCATGTTGCCAGATATTTATTATCATTTTAAGCAGTTTTTGTTCAGTTTCATATACAGTTGAAGTCAGAATTATTAGCCCCCCCTGAATTATTTGCCACCCTGTTTAATTTTTAACAGGGTTAACTAGGTTAATTAGGTTAACTAGGCAGGTTAGGGTAATTAGGCAAGTTATTGTATAATGATGGTTTGTTCTGTAGACTATCGGAAAAAAAATTAGCTTAAGAGG
The DNA here is from genome assembly GCF_903798145.1 of Danio aesculapii. NCBI lineage: Eukaryota > Metazoa > Chordata > Actinopteri > Cypriniformes > Danionidae > Danio > Danio aesculapii. The sequence continues at coordinate 27,859,334 of NC_079448.1, forward strand.
CTAATAATTTTGTCCCTAAAATAGTTTTAAAAAAATTAAAAACTACTTTTATTCTAGCCGAAATAAAACAAATAAAGCTTTCTCCAGAAGAAAAAATATTATCAGACATACTGTGAAACTTTCCTTGCTCTGTTAAACATTTGTAAAATATTTAAATAGGGAAGAAAAAAATTCAAAGGGGTGCTAATAATTTTGACTTCAACTGTATATATTTTTTTACTTTTAATTTCTTTATTTTGCATTTCATTTAAGTATCAGATAAGCAAGTACAGTAAATAAAATATATTAAGATTAGACTGGGTCGGCGTAAGTTTCAGATGGTATGGTAGATAACCTTAGCTAAAATACCACAATTCCATGGTATCACGGTATTGTAAATAAAGCTCTAAAATAAGTTCTTTTTAAATGTCTGAGTAAAAAAACAACTATTTTACCCCATATAACACAATGTATTTTATTTTAGGAAATATTTATAATAATTTGCAACAGTAAACATGTCCGGTTAAATAGTTAAAATAAATCATTGACTTCTGCTGTTTTCGATGGTTTTAAAAACACTGATTTAGTTACAACACGTAAAAAACATAAAAAAACTTGGATATACCTTAGATTTAAAATTGAGATTTAGATACCTTAGATTTAAAATTTTAGCAGTTCTAGCATTTTCCAAACCGCAGTAATCCTTAAACCCAGTTATCATTCCTAATAAAGATATTTGTATTGTAAAACAACAAAATACTGATGAAAATTGTACTTTTTTAATAGTGCACACAAGATTTAATGCCATGACTTAATGCCTTTTATTTGTTCTCTAGTTAAGACTTTTTTTAAAGCCTGTATTGTGTATTTAAGACTTTTTAGACCTTTTTTAAGACCCACCGTAACCCTTTATTATGCTTGAATGATATTCTTATGGGGGTGATGCAGTGGCGCAGTAGGTAGTGCTGTCACCTCACATCAAGAAGGTCGCTGGTTTGAGCCTCGACTGGGTCAGTTGGCGTTTAAGTTTGCATGTTCTTTCTGCGTTTGCGTGGGTTTCCTCCTCGTGCTCCAGTTTCCCCCACAGTCCAAAGACATGCGGTACAGGTGAAGAGGGTAGGCTAAATTGTTCGGAGTGTATGAGTGTGAGTAAGTGTGTGTGGATGTTTCCCAGGGATGGGTTGCGGCTGGATAAGTTGACGGTTCATTCCGCTGTGGTGACCCCGCGTTAATAAAGGGACTAAGCCGAAAAGAAAATGAATGAAGGAATGATATTCTTTTATTATTAGAGCTATTCATTGAAACCGTTATGAAGGCTTCATTTAAGGCTTGGCACACATGTTCCAGTGTTATTGATTCATTTAAATCATCTGATTTCACACTTTATTTTAAATCAAGGAATTGCCATTGAATCAACATATGAATAGAATTAGCAAATAGGAAAACATGTTGACAGTTGCACAATTTAGATTTTTGTACAACTCAGTTTTATTTGACTCCTAATTATTACATAAACCTAATTTAAGAAAATTAATATTTAGATTTAATTTCATTGTTCGGGTACAATTAATTAAAGTCAAATAATAATAAAAAAAAATAGAAAAGTAAAGTTTGTAGACAAACTTCATGGTGGCTTGAGAAAATCTTGTCTGAAAGTTTGTAGTAGTTTTACAGTTTAAAAAATTGAAGTAGTTTTTAAGAAGTTTGAAACAGCATGGATAGATTACTACATATATGTTAGCATGTTTCTAGTATGGATCGGCATGTTTCTTGATAGGTGGTTGATAGGGTGTTCTCAGTGGTTGCTAAGGTGTTGCTATGTGGTTGCTAGGGTGTTTTGAATTGTGGCTAAGGTGTTGCTAGGGTGTTCTGAGTGGTTGCTAAGGCATTGTTTGGTGGTTGCTAGGATGTTCTAGGTTTTTGCTAAAGTGTTGCTAGGTGTTTGCTAGGGTGTTGCAAGATGGTTGCTAAGGTGTTGCAAGGCGGTCGCTAGGGTGTTCTGAGTGGTTGCTGTAGTGTTGCTAGGCAGTTGCTAATGTGTTCTGTGTGGTTGCTAGAGTGTTCATTGCTGGATGGTTGCTAAGACGTTGCTATGGTATTCTTAATGGTTGCTAGGTAGTTATTAAGGAATTGCTAGGGTGTTCTAAGTGGTTACTAATGCGTTGGTAGGTGGTTGCTAGGGTGTTGTAGTTGGTTGCTTAGGCATTGTTAGGCGGTTGCTAAGGTGTTTTAATTGGTTGCTAGGTGGTTACTAAGGTGTTCTAGGTTGTTGCTAAGGTGTTCTGTGTGGTTGCAAGGTGGTTGCTAGAGTGTTCCAAGTCATTGCTAGGCAGTTGCTAAGACGTGACTATGGTATTCTTAATGGTTGCTAGGCAGTTACTAAGGCATTGCTAGGGTGCTCGGGGTGGTTACTAAGGCTTTGCTAGGTGATTGCTAGGGTGTTCTAGGTGGTTGCTAAGGCATTGCTTGGCGATTGCTAAAGTTGTTCTAATTGGTTGCTAGGTGGTTGCTAAGGTGCTGCTAGGTGGTTGCTAATGTTTTATAGGTTGTTGCTATGGCGTTGCTAGGTGGTTGCTAAGGGGGTTGCTAGGGTGTTCTGAGTGGTTACTAAGGCATTGCTAGGTGGTTGCTATGGTGTTGCTAGGCGGTTGCTAAGGTGTTCTAGGTCGTTGCTAAGATGTTGTTAGGTAGTTGCTAAGGTGTTCTGAGTGGTTGCTAGGCGGCTGCTAAGACGTTGCTAGGTGGTTGCTAGGTTGTTTTGAGTGGTTGCTAAGGCATTGTTAGGTTGTTGCTAGGTGGTTACTAGGGTGTTTTAGGTGGTTGCTAAGATGTTGCTAAGGTGGTTGCTAAGGTGTTCTAGGTTGTTGCTAAGTGGTTGCTAAGGTGTTCTGAGTAGTTGCTAGGCAGTTGCTAACTTAAATTAACATGTTTCTAGTTTGAATTAGCATGTTGCTAACATGTTTCCAGTATAAACTACCATGTTATTAGAATGAATTTAGTATGAATTAGCATGTTGCTAATACGATTAGTATGTTTGTGTTTTTAGTATTGATTGGTATATTGTTAGTATGTTTCTAGTATGATTAGTATGTTTGTATGTTGCTAGAATGTCTCTAGTATGGATTGGTATGTTGTTAGTATGAATTGGTTTGTTGTTAGGATGTCCAATGTAAAGTCAATGCCAGTTTTTTTTTTATAATGAAAGTCTATGGGACAGTTGCTAGGGTGCCGTAAGTGGTTGCTAGGGTGTGGCTAGTAAGTTCAAAGGTCATCAGTGATTGGAAGGTTGGTAGTCCGAGTTAAATTAGTCCAAACTTAAGTCTGTATGACAGTCTGGTGTAAAGTTATGAGGTCATAAATTTTGGTCCAATGTTAAGTTAATGAGACTTTTCGAAATTTTCTGGGACAGTTTTCGGAAAATTGAAAGTCGGATCAGTTGGAAAAGATATAGCAACATAATTCAGTATAGTTTAGAGGTTTGGAGTTAGTTTGGTGGTTGTAGTATGAACAGTCTAGGAGGGGATGCGTTCTTAAAAGAGTCTAAGAAGAAGAAGTTTATATAGTATAACAGTATGTTTCTCAAGCCACCATAAAAATACAAATATGTATATTTTAATTTTAAAAAGAAAGTTTTGGTACATTACTATTTGTTATACTTTTACATATGTGCTGAGCTTTCATTAACCAGGTAGCTTTAAGCGTGTTTAATAAAGTAAATGTTGAATCATCATAATTATCATATTATATACTTAACTTGACCAGTTAAAATAACACCTATTTTTTAACCTCTGTTCTGAGATTTTTTACCCTTTCTCTCGGATTCAACATGTACTCTGCTTGCAGTACCTCCACTGGAATGACACATTTATCTAAAAACACAGTCTCTTGGCTATTCTCTGATTACTATAAGGTTTTGATAATAATCTGTGGTACTGATGGAAATAATTGTAAAGGTTTCAATTAAAGTGTTCCAATAAGAGCATCTGAGATTAGCGGCGAGGATCAGAGTGGAGTATTTCATCAGCGCTGTCTCACCCCAGCGAGCTACCGTCATTTCAACAATGCTTTGTGAACCGTGCGCTCTGTAATGCCACCTAAACTCCACAACCATTTTGGTCACTGGCTTGTCAAATAAAGTGAGTCTCAGCCAAGCAGTCGTTCCAACAGCCGAGCTCTTTTTCCAGGCCAAAGAAGCAGCTCTCAGCGAGCACACATCAATCGCATGTATGCACCGCTGTCTGACAGCGATCGCACTTTGAAAAAAAATTAATAAATAAATAACGTGCATAAAGACTTGCTTTCTGAGCCTAAATACTTAAAATTGCCATATTTTATTCATACACACTTTGATCCGCTGTATCAGGCTGGCTAGAACAGTCCTTTTAGCTCTCTAGATTTCAGATGAAAGGTATTCTTCCCTATAATGGGCATATTTTACGACTTTCTCAAGTGGAAAGTTCTGAGCCTTTGAGCTCAGCGAGTGACTCAGTGAGTGAACTTTGAGCCAGGCTGTGACTCAGAGCTGTTCTTCGGCGCTCATTGCCAATCCTGTTGATTTGGTCTCGCTGCAGGTCTCGTATGTGAAAGCCATTGACATTTGGATGGCAGTGTGCCTTCTCTTCGTCTTCTCTGCCCTGCTGGAGTATGCAGCCGTCAACTTCATTGCACGCCAACACAAGGAGCTTCTGCGCTTCCAGAGGAGGAGAAGGCATCTGAAGGTAAAACCCTACCGTCCAAACGCACCGCATCTACAAGCCCCGCAGGTTGCATGATTACACTGCTGTATATTCACTATGTTTGGGATTCAAATCTTTGATGCATGTGGAGTTACAAAATAAACTAAATATTTCATCGCAGCATTGAAGAGCAGAGTCTGAAGCAAAATAGTCTGGTGTCACATTGAGGTCTTTCCAAACTTGGTTTTAAGGGTGTCATAGAGTGCATTGATTCAATATAAATTCAAATTGTTCTACACAGTAGGTATGTGGCTTAGGTAAGTGTGAAAATTCTCCAGAATTTTTTTTCTTATATGCACAGACATTATCCCCTAGAATAAAAAGCTTGGTTTTGACCAAGTTTGGAACGGTCAAATATTAGCTCTCTAATTGAGGAGATTCCTTGTTAAATGATCATTTTCAACTACAGTTGTAGATTACTTTTCAAGTAATACAAGTGAAAAAAATGTAATGATGTGTCATTTATTTAATAAGGGGGAAACAAGTTGGGAGTATAATTCCCAATATTTATATAGCTGAATCTGCATACTGCTATTAGGGTTGCCAAGTCTGTGTTTTACCTGCAAATTTATATAATATAATAATACTAATAATCAGACCCCCTAGTTTTTCCTGATTTTTATAAATTTTTTTGTGATTTTTTTATTTTTATTTTTTTATTTTTTTTTTTGGATTAGAAATTACAGATTTTGTGGTGGTAATTCCCAGAATTTTGTGATTAAAATGTATATATAAATATTAAAATAATAATAATAATAATAATAAAATAATAATTATATAAATATGTGTGATATAGGATATATCTGCGCGCACATAGATCTGCAGATTTCCGCAGATTTATAGCCCACAATTTTTTCTGTTTATTTATTTGTGTAAATGTGTGTAAATTTATATTTATTCAGTTTTTAAATTAATTTCAGTAATATTATTGACCAATATGAAAATATTCACATGATTTATTTACAATCCAGTTATTACAGTAATATTTTCTGTCTTTTAGTAGAGATATTATATGAGAGACTTGCTTGGTTTTCCAAATAAGTGGATCTAATTGGATTTGTATTGTAAACATTAAATAAAAGTTAAAAAGGTATTTTTTTATTTCATATATTAAGTTTTTAGTTAAGATACTCCCAAAATCATTCCGCATAAATTCGCTGATTTTCAACAATATTCGGCGCTTAAATAGCAGAAAAAGTCCATAGATTCTGTCTAGCCCTACTTATTAGGTAGTCTACTATGTTGGGTGTGCAATCTGACACAATGATAATGGCACAAATCATAAAAATAAAGCTATTTTTAAGATTATTAAGATCTCAAACAGAAATAAAGGGTAGGGATTAAGTCAAAGGAAGGTTATATAACTCTTATTTTTATCCGTGATCTTACTTTCTCTTTCTCAGATTTCACTCCCCGAAGCATTTTTCGAGAGACATTCAAATACATCACGTGTTCTGCGTATGCAACTTCTATAGGTCATGTAAAACAATTAATTGCAAACTGATATAAATCTAATTTGATTATATGGCTTGAAATTGGATGTTTTATGAGATTATTTACATTTTTTTGCAGTACATTTTGTTGATTTTTGCGTTGCTTTCAGTGATCACAAAATCGCACTAACTAGGGGGTCTGAATAATAATAATAACGATAATGTAATATAATATAATAAAATATAATATCATTCATTCATTCATTTTCTTTTCAGCATAGTCCCTTTATTAATCTGGGGTCACCACAGCAGAATGAACGACCAATTTATCCAGCATATGTTTTACGCAGCGGATTCTCTTCCAGCCGCAACCCATCACTGGGAAAATATAATATAATATAATATAATATAATATAATATAATATAATATAATATAATATAATATAATATAATATAATATAATATAATATATTTACAGTTTTGAAATCATTGGTTTCAATTTTGAACAGTTTTTTAAGTCATTTATTTTTGTGCTTCAAAGCAGAATTTTTAGGAGTTCTAATATACTGATCTGCTGTTTAAGAAAAAATATTATTATTAATGTTGAAAACACATGTGTTTATAATATATTGGTAAAAATGTTTTGATGACTAGAAATTCAGCCTAATGGCATGTATTTAAATTAAAAACTGAAACTACTTTTAACTGTTTTGATAAATGTAAAAAAAAAAAAAAATTTAAAAGTATCGATTCAATGAGTTTTAATATAGGTTTCATTTAGAACCAAGTCATAATATTTGGGGTTGCCAGATTGATCTTTACCATGCCGAGACTGAACCCAACATAATGCGAGCTGAAGTTGAAACATTAATGCTCCTTCCATTCATAGAGTAATGTGAGTTGGCATGGTGAAATCTTTCAAGTAGCTCAGCAAGCTCAAAATAAATCCTGAATCCCACCGTTGTAATCCTCAGTTTGCCTCTGGGCTGTATGTAATAGGTGCAGTGAGATTAGTCTCTGCTTCCCTTAGCCCTATACAGGTAAATCCACAGAGACAGACTACACAGCCCTCACTGATAGCAGTCCTTCCACCATTCAGACGCCAAGGGCGAATGGTGCTAACCGCAAATCCAACTGTTTGGTATAAATGCCACAGATTCCCATCCAATAGGTGCCCAATCCAAGCAGTCAGAAATTGACTGGTTAGCATAGAGCAGTTAGCTAATGTTGGTGCAGTTTTTCCCCCTACGGTTATGTTGAAATATTTCCTTACAAAAGTATTATTTCCCTACCAATATTTCCCTACGAAAATATTAATTAGTATTGAAAATAATATTGAAAGTCAAGTTAGTTCATTTAAATTTCTATATAGCGCAATAGAAATCACAATAGAAGTCATTTACTGTAACTGTCCTACAGAACAGGTCTATACAGGTTCTTTTATTAAGGAAACAAAATACCCTTATTTTATTTATCTTATTTACAACAACGACATGTAATTTCTGTCTCTATATGGTTGCACATTTATAACCTCTACAGCAGTGGTTCCCAAAGTGGGGGTCGGGACCCCCTGGGGGGTTGCAAGACAATGACAGGTGGTTGCTTGGTGATTTAAAAAAAGTTTAAATAAAATTTATACAACTATTAAAATTACAATATTTTAACCACAGAAGATAAAAATTTTCATTTTTTTAATAGTAAAAAACAACAACATTCAAATGAAAAACCATCTGCCTTTAAATTATTCTTTTATAGGATTGGTGTGTTAGATTAACAACATAGCAATAGTGTAAGTTGCAGCAGATTGATTTTATAGCACCAGGTGCTTTCTGACACCTTTATGGCAATCAAATACATTAAAAGCAAATAAAGGCCACAACTGAACATTGAGGATGATCTCAGATTAGGGGTCTCCAAAATTAAACCAAGAATAGACTTATGCTGAAAACATTGCGTCAGAAAATGTTGCATCAACTAGTTGGATATCAAAAAAAAAAAAACTGTTGAACCAGGCTAAAGTGCTTCTCCCGCTTTTAGGCACAGTGCTGAGCTTTGCGTAAGGTCTGTTTGAACTAGGCTAACGTTAAGTGCATTGTATCAATTGCTTCTAACAAATTTAATACACACACACACACATGTTCTTAGTGTGATCGTTTATATCAGTGTTCAAATAGCCGTCAAACAAACAACACATTTGGTTTTATTTTTGTTTGTTTTTTTCCTTCACTTTCGTCAATTGGTGAAGTTTGTCCCTTGCCATTGTCGCCACGGGCTTACTACATTGTAAAAGCGCTATAGAAATAAAGATGAATTGAATTTAATTGAATTTTAATCTGGAATAAATATGGCAGAAAAGTCTACTTGAATCATCAGACTTTTAATAATTACCTTTATTTAACCAGGTAAGTCAATTGAGAACCAGTTCTCATTTACAATGACGACCTGGCCAAGAGGCAGCATAAAAAGCTTTTAATGACCTATTTGATTTAAATGAAGAAGCAGAAGCAGCTCAGATTTACTTGTATTGAATTTTAATGAATGAATGCAAAGGAATTATATTTTAGACAAATGCAGATGCAGTAGACTTCAGAGAAGAGAAGTTCAGCTTAGTTCCTTTATTCATCAAGGGTCGCCACAGCGAAATGAACCGCTAACTTATCCAGCATATGTTTTACGCAGCGGACGCCCTTCCAGCTGCAACCCAGTACTAGGAAACACCCATGCACACTCATTCACACACAAACACTACGGACAATTTAGTTTATTCAATTCATCTGTACCGCATGTCTTTAGACTGTGGGGGAAATCAGGGCACCCGGAGAAAACCCACGCGAACGTGGGGAGAACATGCAAACTCCACACAGAAATGCCAACTGACCCAGCCAAGGCTTGAACCAGTGACCTTCTTGCTGTGAGGTGACAGCGCTTTCCACTGCGCCGCTGATTTAGACACTTATTTGAAGTAAAAAATATGTAATGATGAATTTGAATTTTTATGTCAAAATTTGTGCATATTTTCATCGCAAAGCATCACAAGTAATATGAATTATTCCCGGCCAAAAGTGTAAACATAGGGGAAATACTATGGTGGATAACTACACCATTCTACACAAGATAAAATCGAATTCAAACACATTAGCTATGTTTCCATCCAAAGATGCTAATTAAATTTATGCACAAAACAGCAATAAACAAAACAACAATTATACTTTAAAGAGACGTTTTGAAAAAAAAAATGAACTGAACTGAAACTAAATTATTAAAAATAAACTTGTGGGACTTAATTTATGTCCTGCGGCAAAATTATTTTTATTATACTTTTAGTGATCTGCTTGAGGTAGACTTGAGGTAGAATTTATTTTTATGCTTTTGATGAAGCAGCACTCAACTTAAGCTCTTTAGACCATGCGTCGGACCGTTTCGCTGCAATGTCTTTGAATAAATAATTATTTAGGCCTATTTTCATTATTAATTTATTCTTCATTATTTGTTTATTGTTATGTACAATAATTGAGACATAAAATGAGATAGTAAAATATAATCAACTACGAAAATGTAAATAAAAATGTAAATGAAAACATAAATGAAAAAGCTTATTTAATGACTGTCTTAGTTCTATCAAAATAGAAAACACTGAACCTTTCTCTATATTTAGGCTAAAAGACTGCTTTATTTATTTATTTATTTATTTATTTATTTTGGCCTACATATTTGTACTGAATGTTTGTGCTTTCATTTTAGTTGTATTTTATTTCTTCAATTTTACTTTCCAAAATGAATCCTCATTGCACTTAACAAGTTTACAATGATAATAAAGGGTGTTAACAAAGTTTTAATGATTAATGAAGGAATTATAATGCTTTATTTTATCGTTTCGTCTTCATTTATAAGTACAGTTGCATATTTACAGCTGCTTAAAGGCTGTTTCTGTCCATTCGCATCCCGTCCCTTTGTGCCCCCTGGCGGCATATTCACAAACTGCGGTCATACATTAAAAACACGTGCTAGCCCATTTAAAGCGGCGGCGGTATATGCCATGGCGGTAATGGCCACATAGAACTTTCACCTACTGTAGCATATAAGATGTGCAAATATAGCAGCGTTTCCATCCAAGTAGTCAAAGAGAACAAAATTGTCGCTTCTTGATTACCTGTTGCCAAATATAAAAAGTAAATACGGAATTTGCTGCGGTAGGGGTAGCTGCGTGAATCTTTTCATCATTTAATAAATTCTTTTCGCCTAAGAAGACAAATGCCGACACACAATAAGCCTGTGGTGGTGTTTGATGGCGTGAGACGCGCAGCACCAGACGCTCTTGACAGTCCTGGTGGTAATTAATAATATAATAACACTAATATTGAAATGGTTAAGGCGTTTTAGAATGACCAAAACAACATTTCAGATGTTTTACAATGTGATCAGTCTGCTGGTTTGTCCATTCACACACTTTTTTATCATCACATGATCTTTTATATTAAAATAACATGACCTTTTTTAATGCGCATACTGGAATTTGTTCAATAAAAGTGTTTCCATCGCAGTTTATGCACATCTTTTCTTATTGAATGAAAAGTTTATCCTACTCAGTTATGCGCATACGTTTTTTATGCACATTTTCAAAATGCATGCGCATCTGGACGTTTCCATCAACCATTTTTTATGCGCAAATACAAAATGCACATAAAAATAGGTGGATGTAAACGTAGCTATTGACTATTCCAAAATGGTGGACACATCTGACATGTCTGGGGCAGTCGAATGAGGCATCTGTGTGGCTCTTTACTGTCATTTTGATCACTTAAATACATCCCGATACATCAATTAAATGACAGAGTGTATTACAAGTATTAAAAAGGTATAGTGTATTTATTTGCCATCTTGTTTGTTCTCAAAAAAAGTAAAATGGAGAATTGGTATAGATGTTAACTGAAATATTCTCCTTGCTCTGAGTAATATCGCATGACTATGGCTGTATGATGAAATATCCGTGTGTATGTGGAATGTTTTTCCTTCCACGAGGCGCAGCACAGCAGTAGGTTTGCTGCATTATCATTATCACCCCCTGGTTAATGAAACTCCCCAGCCACAGTGATCCACGGCTGGGGTTCAGCCCTTCAGTCTGCCTCACTGGGGCTATCAGTCAGTGCCTGCTCTCTGCACTGCAGCCCAGAGCTGTCACCTCCCTGCACTACACAATAAAACAACTCCCCGGCATTACCACAGGAGCTTATCGACCTCCTCCTCCTCCTCCTGCATATGCCTCTGAGAGGAGTTGGTGACCGGTGTAGAAAGAGGATTCCCCCTGCTGGACAGCACTGAGATATGTGCTCAGCGTTGAGGGACTGACGCCATTGCAAGACAGCTGTTTTGAAAACCTTTCAGTATTTTTAATATGCATTCTTTCTTTTTTTGACTTGATTGTGGATAGGTTTCACTTTAAAAAGACACATTTGGGGATTGAAGGCTGAAAAACATTACCAGGCACTACGTCAAAACCTGATTCCGAACAATGGTCAAAATATAGATCAGGTAAATTAAGGCCCTGTCCAAATAAACACAGGTATTTTTAAAACTGCAATGTTTTACAACGCAGTTTATCCATTCGTCCACATGAAGATAAAAAATCAGGTAAATGAAACTGACACTTTCTGAAAACTCAGGCCAGGGTGAACACAAAAACTACTGTAACACTAAATACTTATTAGTCACCCTTAAAACAGTTAAATTTCACTAAAACTTTTTAATATTCATTCTTTTTTTCTTTTCCTTTTTTATCAAGACTTGATTGTGGATAAGTTTCACTTTAAAAAGACACGTTTGGGGATTGAAGGCTAAAAACATTACCAGGCACTATGTCAAAACCTGATTTAAAACAATGGTCAAAACATAGATCAGGTAAATTAAGGCCCTGTCCATATAAACACAGGTATTTTTAAAACTGCAATGTTTTACTACGCAGTTTATCCGTTCGTTCACATGAAAATGAAAAATCAGATGAATGAAACTGACACTTTCTGAAAACTCAGGCCAGGGTGAACACAAAAACTCCTGTAAGACTAAATACTTATTAGTCACCCTTAAAACAATTCAATTTCACTAAAACTGAAATTTTTGTCTGATGTTGGCTTGGACGCTGTTTTTTTCCAACAGAAAGGAGAAAATTCAGCATTCCCTTGATAGTGCCTCAGTGCATTTTTCACGAGGGTTATTTATTTGTTGTTGTTGTTGTTGTTTGTTTGTTTTTATTTAGTTTTTTTGTTTGTTTTCTGAGCCGGGAAAACTAACTTTATAAAAATACTCAACATGTGGACATGGCCTAAGTCTATCAAATCGACAATACTCGCACAATCTTGCACTTGTGTTTGACTTTCCGCATACAGTTTTGACCTGTATGCTGTTAAATGCAGCTTGCATGTGTAAGTAATCTTTCAGTTGCTTGTTTTGCTTCTTTGCTTGTTTTCGCATGTGGATATTCTACACACTTTGAAAAGAGGAAAACATGTATTGCTGGATTTTTTATTAATATCAGGGGAGCGATGTCTCAATCAGTGGTTGAAAAGAGTTTTCACTCACCTTAGTCTTGCTTAGCTAACATTAGCTAACTAGCTAGTGAGTGCCTCAGAGAAAGCTCTTTGATTGCACTCAGTATGACATTTTCTGAGTAGGTTTCTCTGTATGAGCGAGTACTTTGTGACCATAAAAATATCGATATTATACTAATATATGTATTATGAATGAGAAATGCCAAAGACTATAGAATACACAAGACATGTCACTCAGACAGTTTTAAATGGGAAAAAGTGTAACGGCCAATATGGCGAATGAAGCCCCGCCTACTAGTACAGGAGCCAATCATCGATTGCAGTAGACTGACATTTTTCTGGGGGAGAAACTCAGACCAGACGTGTGCTTTTACGACAGTTTGTTGGTCAACAAATCACTAGAATCTCAGAGAATACGTGCTTCACAGACATAATAAATATGTCCATATAAAACTTGAAATCTGTACTTTTAAATGAACCAAGTGTACTAGAAAACAAAAGTTGTATGGTTTTGTAATCTGTTTGAAATTAACACAAGGTACAGTCTGTCCTGTCGAATGCACATCATAAGACAGCAACTACTCAAATGCCAACAAACTTGTAAACAAAAAGTCAATGTCATTTCTGGAGGAGATTCACCATCAAGACCAAGTTGTGAATTACTTCAGAAGGCCAGCGTGATCGGACTATCAATATTCAGAGGATGATAATGCATAGAATAGCCATAAATGAGGTTGGTGTTGTGATCTCATTGCTTTTGAGTGTGCATGCGAAAATACTTGGACAACCTGAAAATATGCAGATTTTGTTTGATTCAAACATTTTGGAAAAGAAACTTAAGATACAGTTGATGTTTAATTTTATTGGTGATTCCAAATATGTAATGTAATCGTAAGCTTGGCAAACAGTTTTGGAGAATTTGTTGTTTCCCCATTTAGACAGAATGCACGAGCATACTGTCCGAGAGGCATTTCAAAGATGGCCGCCGAGTGAAATTACTTGCCTTAAAGGGACTTTGGAAATGCAGACCTGATCTATTTTGGTTGCATTGATTTACAGCTTATCACAAATCCCCTTACATGGCCTCATGGGATAGTAAAGTCTCCATAGAGTGCAACAATCAGGTTTTTTTTTCTATGAGATAATTTATTTGTGTGATGTTAATTATAATTTTTATTAATATATTAATCATACCAATAGAACACCTTGGTGTTTGACCATTCCATTGAAGCATTAATACACAATCATTATAATAATTTTATCCAATCAGGTTTTAAATAAGAGTCAGAATGGAGGTCACTAGCTCAAGAACGTATAACACAAAGTATAGTATATTAGCATACTGCCCTTAATATTTTTGTCATATAAAGATACATATATCGAAATTATAGTAGCATGCTACAGCAAAGTCAGTCGTTCTGTTTTGTGTGCTGAATGCATGAGACAGTCATTGAACAAAGCCAAAACATACTGTGAAAATTTCCTTGCTCCATTAAACATAATTTGGGAAATATTTAAAAAAGAAAAAAAAATCAAAGGGCGGCAAATAATTCTGACTTCAGCTGTACATATGTCTTACAAAAAGTTAATTTGCATAAACAGACAACCATTTAGCTCACATCCTTTAATATAACATACAATTGCAGCATTTTGACAATAAGCATTTTTTTTCTTACTTTAACCAATCCAGTTTATTCCTACACAAAGTGAGCACAACCAAGCACGACAGTCTACCAGAATGCCCCATGCCAGACTGCATGGCCTGGCAGAGCTGTATTAATAACAGGGTGAAGCAGTGTGACCTCTGGACTGCAGATGCCTTTGCTTTGCCTAACAATGACAAGAGCATATTAGTGAGTATCCTATTGATGGAGAGTAATCACCTCGTTAGGGCTGATTGTGATGCAGGGCAGATCGCACATAGGGGACTCTGAACACTGCAGCTGCCATTCATACAAGAGAGGATTGTCTATGCAAATAAGCACAAAGAGATAAGTAAGCCACTGTCGCGCTCCTCTAGCTGGTCGTCTTGTGTTGGGATGGTAAAGGTGCAGAGTGAGGCTGATTTGTGTTGTTTTATTGGGTTTGGTGCAGCCTGAATTATAGTGCAGCTCAGTGTGCTGGAGTGTTTAATAGAGCCAGAGGTGTTGAGGGGACTTGGCACTGGGCTATAGTGTGCTGCAAAGCACTGCAGTGTTTTGTTGTTGCTTGTTACATGGCTCTCTGGGTGGTTTGATTCTGATTGGCCGGTCTGATAAATTAGCATTCTCTACTATTGATGAATATTATCTATTGTCCAGGGTAATGCAAGAGTTTGAGCATGCAAAATTTGTCGTATGGTGCTACAAAAACAAGCGGGATTAAACATGCTGATTAGACATTGAAAATAATGAGCGATTGGTGCATATTTTACATTTCTGTCCAGAAAGACTGACTGAGAGACTGATTTCACAGGACAGAGTTCACCAAGCTTGAGCTTTGCAACGCAGCGAACTGCGAAACCTATCGCTCTAGCTTGCGTTTCCAGTCTGTCGCATTTGCGTGCAAATGAATGGAAGTCTATGGGACGAAAAGTGCAGTGTGACCGCAGCTTAAGTCTGTATAACTGATCACTCATCCAACCTGTGCTGGTATGTGGTGTCTGTGCAGTCTATCCATGAAATAATATATAGGAGACTTCTATCTATTATACAGCATTTAATATTTTAAGTTTAAAATAGGTTTGATGCCAATTTTAAAGGGAGTATACATGAGTTCCTTTATTCAAACTAAAGTGCGACTTAAAATGCATAAGATTAAAAGTATGAGTGCATATTTTAAAAAGTAAAAACATCATTATTGGGTTTTTGCTCATAGAGGAGGAGGATAAAGTCATGAGCTGAAAATATATTGGCAAATAAGTGCCAATTACTGGAGAACGTGTTCAAAATTAGGGCTGTTCATTCATTTTCCTTCGGCTAAGTCCCTTTATATATCAGGCGTCGCCACAGCAGAATGAACCACCAACTTATCCAGCATATGTTTTACACAGCGGATGCCCTTCCAGCTGCAACCCAGTACTGGGAAACACCCATACACACTCATTCACACACATACACTACGGCCAATTTAGTTTATCCAATTCACCTACTGTATGTCTTTGACTGTGAGGGAAACCGGAGAACCCGAAGGGAAGCCCACACAAACATGGAGAGAACTGGTGCAGCCGGGCCTCGAACCTGCAACCTTCTTGCTGTGAGGCGACAGTGCTTACCACTGAGCCACCGTGTCACCCAAAATTAGGGCCATCTTTTTGTTTATAGACTCACCAAACATTAGTAACTTAGTACATCACATATAATTATTTATGAGAAATGCTGTTAATTCAAATGTGTATAAACACTGATCACATTGTGATGAAGATGATAATGCATTGGTAATTAATAAAAAATGAAGTATTTCAAACGGCACCTATTGCTCTTCCAAGGGCACTTTCAAACAATCATGCAACCATATTTAAGTGTTGTTCAAAACTGGCCACTTTGAAGGGCCCTTCAGGAAAAAGGGATTTCATAGCATACACCTGATGGACACTTTTGGCCCCATGATCCTTTGCTAAGAGAAGTTGCTTGGTGTCAAACAGCGTAATCCATTTTGGAAGGACTCATGCCTATGCCCTAATCCCTTCGAAGCTGTGACTATGGAGGCCAGTGTCCTGCAGAGTTTAACTCCAACCCCAAGTTAGGCACACCTGAACCAGCTAAACAAGCTTTTTCTAGGTATTCTTAAAACTTTGAATCTCCAGGACTGAGTTTGGGCACCCCTATATTAGGGTATATAGGGATGAGCCCTTCTGAATGGAACATGCTGTGGATCTCAGGTATGGTTGATGGGTTATAGCCGGTAGGAACATTGAATAAAGACCAAAAAGGGACGTTTACAGACCCTGGCCCATACAGTATGTAGCCACAGTATTATATTTTTTATTTCTTTTTCTTTTTATTATTGTCTTATCATGAAAATGTTGTTAGGACACTGCTAAGCCAATCATACTTTTTACTGTGTGAACAAACACCACTAAAGGTGTGATCACTTTTGCTCTTTCAAATGTCATGGTCAAAATCCTGTTATTCCAAAAGGAATTCACATGACTGGACATTTAACAAGTAGTTGGAAAAAAATCACCAGGCAGATTTCAGTTGTGTTGGACATATAATTCTGCCATGCTGCACAACAGAAAATCTGCTTGGTTATCTCTGCGTGAGTTCTTCTTTACACATCTGAATGTATTTGGAAATAGAAATGTTTTTTTTTTTTTTGTATGTGAAATGTTACTGAATTTAAGCAATTAAACCTGTCTGGCAAGCATTTTTGTGTTTAAAAGAAATCCAAAAATAGACTACAATAGTCAATATTTGAAGTGGATCAAAAAAAGTTGATCAAAATTGTCCTAAGAAAAGAATGGCTGTTGATAAATAGATTTAGGCCAACTTTGAAGACAGGTTTTTGACCTTCTTTAAATGTTGTCGACTGCAGTCATCAAATAGACAGGAATGAATTACTAACATATAAAGTCTGTCTAATTAGAATATTGTTAGACGTCTATTAGATTTTCAGTAACAGCCCAAATTTAGTCTTGTTTTAGCCAAGGCATATGTTTGTATGTCAATTAGACCTCTTTTAAATGCAAAATTGTTTAGTGGGAGTTCTAATACACCTTCAGTAAACCTTAGAATGTTTCAGTCCCACACTGCTAGTGTTGTTGACATGAAACTCAAATAGTGGGTCATTCAGGATTACTGTTCTAAGGCCCTGTTTACACTAATGTGTTTTAGTTTGAAAACGCATAAGTTTTGCTACAGTTACGCCAGAGACTGTTTTCATTTTAAAACGCTGCTGCTCTGTGCTAGTATAGATGAGGAAAAATGGAGACATCTGAAAACGGAGGAGAACATGGATCTGATTGGGTCTATTTCTCAATATTAAGTGCTCAAAGTTCAGTCTTGCATCCTCTTCTTGTAAGTTTAGACTTCGCAAGTTTGATATGGAAAACAAACCCCCGAGGACACATCGGGTAATGTCATGTCATGTAGCTGCATTATTTGACCATCATCTTCACTGTATGCATATTTATAACAAAATTCTATAACATAGTTGCCTCATTTCATTCTCATTGAAAATACGAAACATACCCTCTCTTTTGCTAAATATCAGTTTTAATGATCAATAATGGCCATTATAAAAGTATAACCTACAATAAGTTTTTACAATATAGGAAATAATTGCAAGCAATCAGTTAAATGTGCAGAATCAGTGTACGTGGTTATGTTAATTAATATATTAACTTCGCTTTGCACTCAGCCAAAACACGTTACCTGAAAACAAGTAATAGATTCAAAAAGTCTGGGAATATGTCGTTAGATAGAGAACAAGATGAATTAAATATCACGTTTAACAAATATAGTGAGATTAAATCCAGCGGTAGATCCTTGATGAACAGTCCGACGTGCACAACTCTCATCTGGGTAAATGACTGCCTGGAGCTCAGACGTCCACATACTCTGCATTGCATGCCAGTGTGTGTGTGTGTGTGTATGTGTGTGTGGGGTCACGTGATGTGCATTTTCAGTGGTATAGTGTGGACGGAGAGTTCTTCAGAAATGCTAGGTGAAACGCCAGTGTGGACGCGGATCATTTTCATTCTGAAACGCCGTTTTAAAAACTAAAACGTATGAATGTAAACGGGCCTAAAATAATTCAGATTTACAGTTAAGGAAAAAATAAACATTTATAACACCTTTGTCTTAGAGTGATGCAGTGATGACAATAATGTGTTCCAGCCTGAAAGTTGGCATCGGCTATCAAAAATACAAAATTTTTCCATTAAGTTTGCGAAAAACAATCTTAGTAATGTCAGCTCTAAACAAACACTGTTGCATGATTGCATCACCAACACTTCTGAATAACTTCAGTTTTTTATTTAAAATCTACACACGTTCAAAAGTTGAAATTAAATAATTTGCAGCCTATTATTATACCTGCTTGGTGTGATGTTTAATATCTCAGAGATATTAGTCCTATTTAGCTATTTTATTAGAAACCACATTTTTGACATCACATCACTTAAACACTAACAAGTGGTGTTATAGGGTATATGCCGAGCTAGTGTGTTTCCCATACTGATAAACTTCCGGTGATCTGTTATTGTGAGTTTTTTTCCATTTTATACGGTTCCTTTTACAGCATCGATGTTGTAATGTAATTAAAATACAATCAGATAAAGAGACTTTGGCATTCATTTAGTTGCTCAAGCGTAAAATTAGACAAATAGCCATTTGCTCGCACATGCCCGTCAGAATCGGCAGGCTAGCGCAATAGCTCCATTGAATATACTGGGGAAAAATTAATGCTCATATTATAAAGACATGGCGGGGAAAAATATTATTTAATGCAGTGCCTCTTGTACAATCTGAGACCCACTTTATATCGGAAATTACTCAGTCAGTGGAGATCGCTGATTTTTAAAGAAAACAGACCTTAAACGCACCGATTTTGCGTTGGCATACTATTCACCGGAAACGATTAACCCAGGTTACTGGCAAATTAAAAGTCCTATTAGCATGCTTCGGCATATACCCCATTGGTTCATTTTATTCCATAAAATAAAAAAAATTCTATGAGTTGTGTTCAAATCAAACCTTATGTAAAACATTTTATCAAAAATACATCCATAAAAACCCACCAACTCCTCGGGTTAGGACTCATTCCTGCAGCAACTTCAATTGTGTCAGAAACTTTTTTAATTGCATAGTAACTTTTTAATTTTAATTGCCAATAGGAAAAAAATAATACTGTACTTGTATTTTTTGCTTTATTATAAGAAAATATATAGAGGTTATAGGCATAGCTCTATTAAAATAAGTGTTAAGTAAACATATTTAGAATCAATCTTTGGTTTGAAATGTCACTCTTGAGCCAGCAGTTCTCATTATACTCAGAGGTCACTGTACTGGCTGACCGGAATAGAGAGGTTTTTAGATGTGGTTGGACTGATGCAGCTGATGTCACTGGCTTTTCCAAAACAGGGTTGAAAATGATTCTGGCCATTAAAGAAACCTGAAAGGCATAACATGCTTGCAATGATATACTCTGAACAAATGCAATTTGTCGGCTTCTCATTTAAATTCCCAGCATTTATGAGGGCACAGATGTTTATTGGAGAAAAATTGCATTTTCGTAAACATATTTCGCTTCAAGAGTCATAGCCATTGGGCACATCATCATAATGCCTGAATCCATTTCTTATGCTGCTCCTAAAATATTCATTCCAAGTCACCCATAGGTGATAAAACCGATGCAATGCATTGTAATGCCGTGCGCAGATAAATGCAATACATCATCCCAATCTCAACGTTTACGATAGAGGTGACTTTCACTTTAATATAAACTTTATATAAAATCGTCACTGTCCCCAATGCAAATGTCTGCCTTTTGAATAAATATACGATAACGGCATAAGGTTGCTACTTTACAGCCATTTCGGTTTCTCTCGTTTATCACAACATCTCAATAAAAGACATCAAAACATCAGTCACATCTCGGGACTTTGATTGATGAAGGAGCCGAGAGGTCCTGTCCATAGCGGCGGACGCCACACCCCTGATTTGCAAACGCTGCCGTGAGCTGCATCCTGACACTCGCTGATAATATTGCGCTCCGCTATAAAGCTGGAGGACGCGGGCGAGTGTTCTGCTTATTGTTTTTTTCCCTCCCCTCTAACAGTCGGACTGGGAACGCGGCTGGCACGCCTAATGCAGTAATGGCGGAGTTTTAATTAGGAAGGGAGGGTAATGAATCTGGCAGGGGCCGGGCCGGGAGGGAAAGTGACGCAGGACGCGGCGGTGCTGCAGCCCAGCTCCTCTTTACAGCTCCACGTCACGTCTCGGAGCCACCACATTAATCATATGGCAGCAGAAATAAAGCCGAGCATCCGTAATACTTACAAATGGTGAGCCAGTGCAACTGAAGGACAAGGAAAGGTCGTAGCATCCCGGCATCAAAGACAGCGTCGTATACAAAAACAAAGGGGCAGTGGAATAACATCACCCTTCACACGTACACACACACACACCCTTCCTAGCGTGATCTTCCATTTACCCCGGCACACATTAACAGTTATAAATGGGATGGCTGAAAGACAAGGACAGAAGGAGGACAAAGTGTCTAAAAATGGAGTCCTGCATAGAAAATGGCTGATCTTTCAGTAAAGGCGAGTAGGAGAGTTCTGGGCGCTAGATGTTTGCACCTGCAAATTGAAAACATGCGTTATGAACATAATGATCCCATTTCGCTTCCGTGGGTTGTATTTAGACGAGCACAATCACGCCGGGTTGAAATCTAATTAGGCGAGGTGGTTATTTTGGTGCTGTTTTCATTAACGTGTAAGATGGAGTTCATCTGCTGAATCTCAAATAAGAGCGTGTAGAGGTTGGGAGCAAGTCAAGGTTAGTCTGTTAGCTCAGGTGAAATATTGCGACCTCTGTCTGCACTCTCAGCCATCTAGCTGACATATGTCAATAGTTAATATCCATAAAAAAACATGTAATCCATTTGACTGGATTGGAAGTTTTAAATTGATACTCCATGAATAAATAGAGGTGTCACGGTGGTGCAGTGGGTAGCATGATCGCCTCACAGCAAGAAGGTCACTGGTTCGAGCCTCTGCTGGGTCAGTTGGCATTTCTGTGCGGAGTTTGCATGTTCTCCTCATGTGGGTTACCTCCAGGTGCTCCGGTTCCCCCACAAGTCCAAAGACATGTGGTATAGGTGAATTGCGCATCCGCTGCGTAAAACATATGGTGGATAAGTTGGCGGTGGCGACCCCTGATTAATAAAGGGATTAAGCCGAAAAGAAAATGAATGAATGAATAAATAAATTCTCATTTACTCACCCTCAGGTTGTACCAGATGTATATGGCTTTCCTTTTTAAGATAAACAAAAGCAAAGACGTCTCTTCAAGTCCATGTGATGCTATACAACATTGACCCTAATGTGCTTTAAAGAAAAATCACAAATCAATTACAGCAATAATACATATCACGTCAGTGGATGACATAATTCCATGTGTTGCATTGCATTGCAGATTCA
Source organism: Danio aesculapii (assembly GCF_903798145.1). NCBI lineage: Eukaryota > Metazoa > Chordata > Actinopteri > Cypriniformes > Danionidae > Danio > Danio aesculapii. Next base: position 27,881,151 of record NC_079448.1, read on the forward strand.
TACATTTGCAGATACCGAGGTTTAGACTGTACCAGACTTTCAGGTTGTTTTGCACTCAAAGTCCTGCACCTTGCAGTCTTACACCTTGTTGCTAGGAGATGATCGACAAAACAGATGATGCATCGAAATCAAATATTTTCCCACAATACAGTATGTGAAAAAGATTATACGGCAAAAGACAGCATGTGATTTCGGATGCACTAAATTCTAAAATTGCCTCAGCAAATAACAAACATGTTTAAGCTTCTCCAACTGAATGGAATCAGATTGCAAAGTTAGAAACTCAGAGTTTTTGCCCATTATATACAGTCTGTATCTGTCAACGATTGCCTAAAATCTGCAGACTGGTTCTGGCTTTCGGCAACATGTATTAAGGCATCCAGACTGCAAATTGGAGCGATCTTCTTGGTAAAATGCATGTAGTAAATTTCTACACTTAGACAGATATTATTTCAAGCTGTTTTAAAACTATAAGCCAGTGCTGTCATATGTATGTGTGCTCATGAGTTTTGAAGACGCTTGAAGAAAACAACAGCATGTAGTAAAGAATAATTGAGGCATGTTGGGAAGCTTGTGTGAGGAGTAATGGTTCTCTGCTTTTCTGCATGAGCTTAACAATGTGCTGATATTTACTATTGCATAACAGTTGATTGGATGTAATGGTTTATAGTATAAAAATGAAAACAGTAGTTGTCTTGCATATCTATATAAAAATTAGGCAGTTTATTGATTATGAATTGAAGTCAGTCATCTGAAGTTATTTAAGTAACTTTGAATGTGGCATAGTTGATGGTACAAGATGGGCTGGGGTTTACAGAGAATGGTCAGCAAAAGAGAAAATATCTGTTTAAGTGCATTTATGTGGGCAATAATGCCTTGCTGATGCCAGAGGTCAGGAGAATGACTAGTCATTTGTTTCCTTAGTAACAAATAAACATTTTCTGAATGCCACTTAAGCCTACCTTAGTATTGCTGTAGAGAAGTTTAATTGTTTCATGACTACAGTACCAATTTAATGATGTCTACTTCCAGCAAGATAATCCGTCCCAAATCTCAAAACTGCTTTGTGAAGATGACAATAAATGAACTATACTTAAATGGTCTCATAGTTTTCTGATCTTAATCTATTAGGACATGTTTAAGATGTGCTAGCAAATGAGATCTACTATGTAGCTGACAATTCTGAAGTAACTGTGTGATTATCATATCACTATGGAACAAAACATCTAAGGAGTGTTTCCAGAACCTTCTTGAATCTGTTTATCAAAGAATTAATGCAATTCTGAAAGCAAAGGGGGTCCAATCCAGACCTAGCAAGGTCTTCTTGAGGGGTGCCAAAGCTCAGTCCTGGAGGGCGGGTGTCCTGCAGAGTTTAGCTCCAACCCTAATCAGACACCCCTGAACCAGCTAATCGAACTCTTTCTAGGTATACTAGATACTTCCAGGCAAGTATGTCGAAAGAAATTGGAGCTAAACTATGCAGGACACCGGCCCTCCAGGACCGAGTTTGAGCACCCGTGGTTTACTTAAAGTATCCGGAGAGCGTAGTTTCACTTCAGAGGACATTTAAGACTAGGTTCTGCTGAGTGGTACAGTTTGGTGAACTACAGTATGATATGCATTCATTTAAATTTTCCACTGTCAAAAGCACCAAATTAGAAAACTGGTGCCATACCACTTTTTGGGACCAAATCATACTGTACTGTGAATGAGCCATATTCAGAAGTGATAATGAACAAGCACAATATTGATATCATGGGCACTTCAAAATACAGTGAATAAATATTTATTATTAGTCTGCTTTTTAAGAATATTCACATTGTATTTGCAATAGTGTTCATAACAGCACCATATTGGTTAACTTAATAGTTTTCACTTACTGTTGTGCATGTAGTTAACAATTAATAACATTCGGTTGTATTGTTTAACTAATAATGACATAGAAACAGTAATAAGTGTGCCCTTTTCTCACTATTTTAATAAAGCTCTATTGTAAAGTGTTAGCTATCAAATATTTGTTTATGTGGAACATGTATACACAATAAGTATTAATTAGTACAATAAAAAGTATTTTTGTTATTATGCCTCTTAAAGGGGGGGTCCAGAGTGTATTTATAAGGCTTGGTTGTGTTTATAAGATGCAAAGCAATGTGTGCTCATGCTTCATTTGTAAAAAATCACATTATTTTTTCATATATCTTACTTTGATTATATACAGCTACTCGGCTAACATGAAAACGACTGCCATATTTCCTAGTTTCTCCGAAAGCCTGCCCTCAAGAGGCTCTGATTGGTCAGCTAATATAATGTGCTGTGATTTGCGGATCGACTCCATAAATACTGTCAGTCAGTGTGAGGCTGAATTAGAAATAAAATGAAGAGGACACAGATGAACCTCATGTGTGCTCTATAAAATAAAATCTGACAACTGTCTTTCAAATATGTTCGGGTTATAACCATGTGTATGCTAATGCAGGGCGGCCATATCCATATCGGCCGTTAAATGCTATTTTTAATGTTATTGTTATTGGTCTGATATTAAAATTAGGCTGATATCTTTAAGCCGATAGATTATGAAATTGTACTGCCTGCCTCACGCATGCGTGGGTCAAACTTGTTTAGACTTGTCTGATGCGCTATAAGCTTTTCTCACGTTATCTGTTCCCAGAAAGTCTGTGTGTTGTTGCTGTTCATTAATAACTCAGTAAGTAACCATATTCCTAATCATTGTGGATATGTTTGATAGAGAGTCATCGTGCATTTTGGTTTAAATTGCCTCACGAAAAATATTCCATATGTATAAATGAAAGATAACTTTATGTGTAAGCATGAGAGAATCTTGCGGGAGTGTGGTAGTAAAAGTAGCAAATGACCCAGCGACTAACAATTGTACATTACTGTAACACATTTTATTCAAGAACATTTGAGCTGGTTTCAGTTCATTTGTTTTCGGTCTCATTTTATTTAAAATATAATTATTTAACTTGTATAATAAAATAATTAATTTTTGGCATGCTGATTTATGTGAAATCGTATATAAATAATCACCTTGCAATTTTAAATATTATTGTTAATTTCATTAGCATTGAGAAAGCTATTCTAAGATCAGCTCAGACTTTTATGAAGTTTTAAAAAATAAAATCAATTGTTCACTGTATAAAAATACACATTTTTAAAATATTTATATTTATCAGCCTAAATATCGGTAATCGGCCTCCAAATCTAAAGAGTTATTGGTTATCGATATTGGCCCAAAAATCCATATTGGTGAATCCCTAAAATTCGTAGATAAATTGTTAACAGTTCTAAACAGCATTTCCCTTTTGTTTACATCCTTGTTTACGTTCTTGCTACAACATATCATTAACACTAGAAACTATGCATGTAATAGATCAATTTCAACAAATAAACATACTAACAGGTTGTGGCTCACAATCCACAGCTTCTTCTATTATAGTTGGAGCTGCTCCTTCTTTAAGGAGTTTTAGCTGAATCCAGCACTGAACTGAGAGATTCTAAAAGCTCTCTTTTGTCAAATGCTAGCTATATATTTTTTATAATTCTCTGGAACATAATTAAAATTAAATTGTAAGCACTTCTCTCTTTGTGTTGTGTCTTTTGGAAGCCCAAATACTGAAACAGAAGCAGCTCTGTGGAAATAGCAGCGTTTGAATGGCATTTTAGCTTTCTCTGCTATGACATTACAGCGCCCTGGCCATGCCCCTTCGCTGTGTGTGGTGTATGCGTGTAACCTGAAGGGTTTATGACATCATTAACCCGGATGTATTTTTTATAGTCCCCAAACTTCGTTGTAGGCTTTGCTAAGCTAACTCTGTAAAAGCCAATGTCTCCGTTTGCATTGATCTTTGAGCGTATTACATTCAAAGATGTTGTTTATGTTCACACAGCTACATTACACATCAACACAAGTTTAAAATATGATATCGTAATGGACCACCCCTTTAAAGTACACTTTTTTTTTGTAGCTTGGGTCTATATCATAATTATATTTGATACTGACACAAGCCTACCACTGAGTGGAAACAAGGCATTATTCATCACCTTAATTATGATAGTTTTGCATAGTTTTTGAGGTTTCTGTTTTTGGATTGCTTGCATTATAAGGACTTTACTGTGGTCAGAAAAAGAGAATTTTTTATTTTGCATAGAGTATTCATTTAATGAATGTGCAATCCGGTAGAGTGTGTGAATGATGGACACCTGTGCTCTATTGCAGGAGGATGAGGCGGGAGATGGCAGATTCAGCTTCGCAGCCTACGGCATGGGTCCAGCGTGCCTCCAGGCCAAAGACGGCATGGCAATCAAGGGCAACAACAACAACGCGCCCACCTCCGCCAACCCCCCTGAGAAGACTGTGGAGGAAATGCGCAAGCTCTTCATCAGCCGCGCCAAACGGATCGACACAGTGTCGCGTGTGGCCTTTCCGCTGGTCTTCCTCATTTTTAACATTTTCTACTGGATCACTTACAAGATCATACGCAGCGAGGATATTCACAAGCAGTAAAGATATTCGAATACACCCGCCTCTACGCCCCCTCCTCACGTCCCACCGTGCCCGCCTTTCTCTCAGTGCAGTGCTCTCACTCGCTTTTGGTGATGACGAGTCCCCGGCAGAGGTATTTATTCCTTCTTCTTTTTCTTTTTCTTTTTTTTTTCATCTTTTTCTCTTCTATCCTCCTGAATAATCCGGACCTGTGCAATAGCAATGCAGTAAAATGCATGATATATGAATGTGGCAATATATTTACTACAAAAAAAGAAAATGACTAAAAGTAAATATTCAACTTAAGAACTTCTGATGACTGGGAATCCAAGAGGATATCTTGTAAAACATTTTTTTTTTTTTTTGCAACTCGAAGACGTACTGCATTGCAAGAATACGGAGAAACATTACTGCTGTAATATATCCTATATTTAAATGATAATACTTCCGGTGAGAAAGTTGTTGAAGCTTTTTTCGGGTTCTCGAGGCAGTTTGGGGCTTCCATGAATACACTATGAAAATGTTACAGGTCTCAGAGACCGAGATTTGCTTTGGTATGTGTGTCCTGGGGTCTCCTGATGTTTCATTCTGATATCGATTATTAATGGATATTGATGAGTGCCATTTGAGAAAAAGAAAATAGTTTATTTATTCAAGCTGTGGTCAATGTGTTCCTCTATCTGTGCTCATTTTCAGATTGAATTATGTTGTATTCATGTGCCAAACATCATCTTTTCAGGTTGACCAAAAAATAATTACATAGTTTTATTTATTTATAAAGTTTTTTATTGTTTAATTAAGCTGAAAAGCCTGACTGAGGCGTGTGAGAGGAAAATATTTAATACAAGTTTAAATCAAATAATATTTAGAAGTATATATACTTTAAAGCAGTGTTTCTCAACCACGTTCCTGGAGGACCACCAGCACTGCATGTTTTATATGTCTCCTTTGTCCGTCACACCCAATGACTGTAAAAAATAATATGGATGACGCAACACCACCTTTTCCCATTGAACGCTTTGAATGCAAAACGCCTCATGATGGGCACGAACTGTCACAAAAAAACTACTGATATTGGAGCCTGGGCATGCGCAGAAGGACTGCCTGATGGAGCCAGAGGCAGAACTGTGAAATCAAGCTTCCAACCAAACGCTTGTATGTCAAATCAACCACGCCCCCAAACTTCTCATTTGATCGCCCGTATCTGCACTATAACAAAGGCTCCCTAAATAAATATAAGCACTTACATTTAAAATCACGTAATAGTATATGATTTATAAAAAAACTGTTTGAAGTAAGCTGTATTTAATAATTTAATAAAAACAAAATATGTTGGACTGCAAAATAAACGATCTTTCATACAGTCCAGCCTAAGCTATGATGAGCCAAAAATATTTCTCTTTCAACGAGTTGTTGGTATTTATCTTCATGGGGTAGAAATAACATTAGCAAAAAATGAAAAATAACATCTAAACAACACATACATTTTTAGAAAGATTTTTATTTTTAATTAACAATCAACAGAACCCAAAATATATACATTATGGATACATCATTTGCCATGCGGAAAAAATCATGTGTTTATATTAGCGGAAGATAAATACAGCAAGATTCCTAAATGTTAACAAGATATGTAGACGTCCCAGCACTATATAAAATAATCTTTATCAGTTTGTACAATAAACTTTGCAGTATTAATACATCAACTGATGGCCATCAGATGCTGCAACATCGCTTGTATATTGTTTATTTATTTTTTCTTTGCCTCTGTTTTCATTTGGTTTATTCGATGCCTTAATTATATCTGGCAAAGAGGAATTTACATTCATTTTAATGTTTATTAGGAGTTTTCAAATAAAAAGCCAACTGTAAATGATGTATATAAATAATATAAAACATAATTATGATAATAACGTTACAGAAGATCGATGTGGTGATAGGCTAACAGTACTTTTGTCTTGCTAATTATTATTTCAGACCCATAAAAAGAATTACAGCTAGATAGCCATCACCTGTTTTCTCTGACATGACTCTGTTCTGCAATCAGCAAACAAAAGCCCACATTTAACCGAATAAACACTGATCCATCAGATCCTGTAGGTCAGAATGTATGGTTTACTGTTGAACAACTCATTCTATTATAGTAATATAACACAGAAATCAAATATTGGTACTTCAGTCTCCTCCCGAAGCTCTGACGGTCTGCTTAGAGAAGCTGGTGTCAATCACAACTGTCAATCACGATTACACGCCCTGTTTATATAGCATTAAATTACTGGCTAAACACATGGGTGCCATAGATCTGAACCTATATCAGCTTGATAACCAGTGCCTCAATTGACCAAAACCATCTTTCGGGATATTTTTTATTTGTGCTCAAGTCTCGTTGGTTAACATGGGGGAGGCGGGCTTTATGACTTGTACTGCAGCCAGCCCCCAGGGGGCAATCGAACGGCCAGGAGCATCACTCAAAAGGAGGCGTGCGGCACACTTGGTCACACCCATTCCAGGTCTTTCAGTCTCTGCTAATGAGCTGATGATCTGAATCAGGGGTGTTTGGTTAAGGAGACACAGAAAATGTGAAGAGCTGGTGGACCTCAAGGAACGTGGTTGAGAAACACTGCTTTAAAGCATTTTTTCCTTTGAATCTTTTTTTAATCTCAGATTATGAAGAGAAAGAAGGTAACGGAATCTTTTCAGCACTCACATTTCAACAGTGTTATTTTTATAAGCTTGGTTCAGCAGTACAACCAGTGCCATCAAACTAGATCTATATTTCCAACCAAATGTATATTACAGTGATTTTTCAAACTATATGTATAAACACCACATCGTGCAACAGATTAAACAAGTGCACATAGTTCATGGAATTTAGGATGCATCTTCATCTGGCTTCTCTATGCAATAATCGTATATGCAATTATTTTCAGTGTTCATCGTGTCAAATATGGCCAATTTATTCTGAAGGCCCTAAAAGATACTATTTCATACGTGTTCAATTTTCTCTTCCAGTCATGCTCAATTGCTGTCTATGCATGGCGAGGCTTTTTTTTCCCGTGGTGCAGATGATATCGATGTCATTTTTCACTTTTGTAATGTTTTCTTTGACTGGCGAACTGAAAAGGAACACCATTATAATGAAGTAGATAGATGCTCTGCGTAGGATATGCAAGATTTTTTGCCATTTTTGTTTTTGCGTAACACTTAACTTTGTTTGAAACCAAAGAGCAGTTTTGTTACTCTATTGTCATTGCCTTTCAGGTTTTCAAACTCAATGTGTTAGTTTAATTCTGTTTGATGTGATGTGGACATTGACCAATTTTGTAAGGCCTGTAACATTTGTAATTTGTTCAGTTTTTCAGACAGTATTCAAGAAAACCTACAAAAGAAATTTCCACCTAGGTCAAATATGGTTTTGATGTACAAACTTTGGTGACGTGAAGCTTGAAGTTTCTATTTATTTATTTATTTATTTATTTATTTATTTATTTATTTATTTATTTATTTATTTATTCCACTTGTTTAAATGACCAGTCATCGTTGTCAATTTGAAGGGCTATTTTTGATTATTAATATCAGATCATTTCCCTCAAATGAATCGGCATACGTGAAAATTGTGCTCTAAATAGAAGTTGTTTATACCACACCAATGAAAACACTGGATCGCATTTTATGTATTTTATATGTGCTCATTCCAGAATTGCGGGTACACTTCAAGCATTTTTCATTTATTTTCTTAAACTGAAATGACATTCATATAATGCGATATACATTGCAAAAAAAAGGCAATTTCACCAAATGACTTGAATAGCTTGTAAAAAATTCAGAATTTTAGATCGATTTAGATTGCAAATTATAAACTTTTCACTCCCCTATGATGTTAACTGTTATGTCTGATCAACTGTAATCCTGACTACATTACAGATGTGATGTGACTATTGCGGACTTGCACATTGCGATAACGATTCTGAAACAATTATATTGTGCAGCCCTAATATATATATTTGAACTCAGAATTATTAGCCCCCCTAAAATATTAACCCCCCTTTTTATTTTTCCCCCAATTTCTTTATAAAGGAGAGAAGATTTTTTCGACACATTTCGACACATTCGAACATAATAGTTTTAATAACTCATCTCCAATAACTGATTTATCTTATCTTTGCCATGATGACAGTAAATAATATTTGACTAGATATTTTTCAAGACTTCTATACAGCCTAAAGTGACATTTAAAGGCTTAACTAGGTTAATCAGGTTAACTAGTCAGGTTAGGGTAATTAGGCAATTTACTGTCTAACGATGGTTTGTTCTGTAGACTATTGAAAATAAATATAGCTTAAATAATAACTTTGATCTTAAATTTTTTTTTTATTATTAAAAACTGCTTTTATTCTAGCCGAAATAAAACAAATAAGCCTTTCTCCAGAAGAAAAAAATATTATCAGACAAACTGTGAAACTTTCCTTGCTCTTTTAAACATCATTTGGGAAATATTTAAAAAAGAAAAAAAAATCAAAGGGGGTTTAATAATTCTGACTTCAACTATGTGTGTGTGTGTGTATATATATACATATATATACATATATGTATGAAGAGTTCAAATGCAAAAACCTCTAAATTCCATCTGAAATTTTCTTCTAAAATGAACATTTTTCACAAGCTCCTGAGTGTATGTTCAGTAAATCCACATTTATGGCAAAAAATAGGTTCTTTGCATTGCCTTTAAAGTGAAATAACTCAACAAAAATATTGGAGGCTGAGAAAACTGCTTATTGTAGAAGAAAATTTCAGATGGCACTTGGTGGATTTTGCATCTGAACTTGTCATATTGTTTACTGAATCCATTGTATATATAATACAATGCTTAAAAGTTAAAAGTTTTATTATCTTACTAATTGTAAAACATTTTAAACCACTTACATAGTTGATAATAAGAGTTGATATTTTCAAGATGCTAACCTCAAACCAGATACAGCATGACAGAATTTAATGCACTTTTGTCATATTGTTGTTTTAAAAAAGTGAATTAGAAATTCACTGAAATCGACACAACTTACATTTAATCATTTAGCAGCTGCGTTTATCCAAAGTGCGGATAAAGAAGCACTTCAAATCAAATGATATGATAAGTATAAATGACTTAATATATAAATGTAATTTCTTTCTTTTTATTCACCAACAAATAGTAGAGAATGTGTCTTACAGGTGGTTTGTCAAACCCACTCACCTGTGGAGCACACCAAAAATAGAAAGATGTTTTCAGAAACGTAGTGTTGATAAGACAATGTCTTAATCTACCATCGGTGTATCCTAAACATTGTGTACTAATTGACATGCCTCAATGCCTTCCAGAGTTTCCTGCCAGAGGAAGTGACATCATTTAGAGCGAGTCACAGGCTTTTTCTATCAATGCTTTTTATAACCGATATCACAAAATGTATTTTTTATAACTGAAATGACAAATATTACAGAAAGTAGATGTTTGATGCAGATGTTTAGTTATCGTAGTAGAGTAAACACAAACAAAACGCTGAACATTTGACAGTTATTTATGATGATTGCAGCTGAATGCAAGATTCAGGAGGCGGAGTTAAAGTAGATCTAGTGGGAAGTCCCTAAATACACCTACAAGCATTATTTTGGTTTTAGAGAAAGCTTGTGTTAATCAAATTAAAGTTATTATTAAATTATTATTAACTATTATTAACTATTATTAAAGTTGTTGAAAAATAATAGTAATAGTTTTCGAAAAATAATACAAGTTTAATCCTGGAGATGTGAGATGTACCCGCAATTCTAGAATCACTCTTATACAGTAGGCATTAAACAGGAACTGAATTCTATTAGTGATACTCAACGTAAATTCAAGGAGGAAGAACATTGTAATGTGACACACTTACCTCCACGTGCAGCACAATGTAGCAAGAACGCATTTCTCACATCATTTGAACGTTCACACTTGATGAACTGTGCTGAAAGGATTGTCCACGACTGCGTCTCCTGTAACATTACAAACAAACAATATGAACCGATGTTATTTCAAACAGTCATTCATCCGGCAGGTTACACTTCATCTGTGAGACTGATAGAGGCACTCGATGTATAATTTACTGTACATCAGTGTGTGTGGGAAGTGATGGAGTGGCTTTATACATTCAATGTGCTCATTCTTGACTGAAATGGGGAATCTCAAATATGTAGTCAAAAAACATTCGTACAACTATGTTCAGCTCTTAATGTGCGATTTCTTTACTGATGAACCCTGCTTAAGGCTATTGAGTTGGCTGGACTGTCCCATGTGTAACTGACAGCAGCGACGTTCCCAGGCCCTCACACACTCCATGTGCTAAACGCAATATACGAGACGAGATATAATAAATAATACTGGCTCTGGAACACAAAGGACTATGTGATGTGAAATATGTGCTATATGCAAATACACTTTGTTCTTTGGCTTAATAATTATGACCGTATCGATCCCATGCCCTGATGATGAATTCATCCCAATTTGAGCTTTGTTTTGAATATTTATTGATTTATTGTGTTATTTTCTTGATGCCACCTTGCAGCTGCCCAGGAAATGGTGATGGGCATCATATGTAACTTATGTACGCAAGACTGTGGGTGAAATTTTATTTTTGCACAAGTTGGTATGGCCTTAATTTGTTTTGGTGGTGGTGGGGAGGGGGGTGTATTCGGCTTCTTTTGTGTACTGGCACAAAGTGCATCTTTTCATTTGCTTCCTGTCATAATCCGAGTGCATTTCCAAGCGGCGCAAAACTACAGCAAATTCTTATTTTTATGTTCCAATACTAAAACATGAACTTTTTTTGCATGAATAGAATTAAATGGCAGATATTTTTGGCTTGTACAGAAATGTGAGCAATTTGAAGAAAAAAGGAATGTACCATTTCTGCTATATCTGTATATAACACAATATTTATTGAAATATGTCATAATGCTAAATCTAATTCTACTATTAAAGGTTTTCTGAACTAAAGCATCTGAACGGTTTGTGGGAATTGTTACATTTATGCGAGCTGGACTAAGATGTGGTGTGTGTGCGTTTGATCAAATCTAATTATTTACTCCAAAATGTCAATGACCTCTTTAATGAAGAACAGCTTTTGAATATATATTTATTATTAGAACTTTTTGTATATATTTGTGGAATGACTTCACTCACTTTATTACACCTTACTAGTACCGGGTTGGACCCCCTTTTGCCTTCAGAGCTGCCTTAATCCTTCGTGGCATGGATTCAACAAGGTACTGGAAATATTCCTCAAAGATTTTGGTCCATATTGACATGATAGCATCACGCAGTTGCTGCAGATTTGTCGCATCTATGATGCGAATCTCCCGTTCCACCACATGCCCAAGGTGCCCTATTGGATTGAGATCTGGTGACTGTGGAGGCCATTTAAGTACAGCGAACTCATTGAAATGTTCAAGAAACCAGTCTGAGATGATTTGCGCTTAATGACATGGTGCGTTATTCTGCTGGAAGTAGCCATCAGAAGATGGGTACACTGTGGTCATAAAGGGATGGACATGGTCAGCAGCAATACTCAGGTAGGCTGTGGTGTTAACACAATGCTCAACTAATAGGCCCAATGTGTGCCAAAAAATAACCCTCACACCATTACACCACCACCAGCAGCCTGAACCGTTGATACAAGGCAAGATGGATCCATGCTTTCATGCTGTTGATGCCAAATTCTGACCCCACCATCCAAACGTTGCAGCAGAAATCGAGATTCATACGACCAGGCAACGTTTTTCCAATCTTCTATTCCAATTTTGGTGAGCCTGTGTGAATTGTAGCCTCAGTTTCCTGTTCTTAGTTGACAGGAGTGGCACCCGGTGTGGTCTTCTGCTGCTGTAGCCCATCCGCCCCAAGGTTGGATGTGTTGTGCGTTCAGAGATGCTCTTCTGTATACCTCAGTTGCAACGAGTGGTTCTTTGAGTTACTGTTGCCTTTATATCAGCTGGAACCAGTCTGGCCATTCTCAGTCTGGCCCACAGAACAGCTGCTCACTGGATATCTTTTTCTTTTGTACCATTCTCTGTAAACCCAAGAGATGGTTGTGAGTGAGAATAAGTGTATATGCAATAAGTAAAGGAGTTATGTTATTAGTTTTGCCAATGCCAAGTCACAAAAAATGTCAGCAGAATACAGCTTTTTATTATTGTTTTCATTAGAATGTGCAAAAAAAACCAGACTTTCTATAAATCGTCTCTTCCTGCAATATATTTGAGCAATTTTAGTTCAATTCAGAGTAGATGTCTTCACCCAAAACTCAGAAGTAACTCTCCTGTCCTATTATGCTTATTTATTTTAATTTTTTTGTAAACTTTAAAGTCCAAGTCACGTTGAATATTGAAACAGTTCTTATTTTGAAGCATTTGTTTGTTTGGAGTTTTATATAGCCCAAACAATTTTAGAGAAAAAAAGTCAATTAAGCAGATTCAGGCACTGGAAAATGCACTGCACGAATTTCCCAGAGGCTCCCGTATGGCTGCATTTGAATACATCCATACTCGGCCTTATGGCCATCCTTGCTCAGGCTTTTAAATTATGCAAGTGGATTATGAACCACAAAGGCTCAGTCAATTTCTCCCCTCGGTTGAGTAGTCTGGAAGAGCCCCCTTCCCCCAGCGCCAGACCACCCGGCCCTCCATCCCACAGCCCCTGCGCTTTACACTGGGACTAGAATTACATTACAGCTGACACTGAAAACCGCCGCGGGGCCTGGAGTCACTGAAACATGAAGGCTTTGACAGAATGTTTTTCCCTCAATATATGAGAAATGAATATTTTCAGTCTTAGCGGAGACATTGAGGTGTGCGTTTTGTTTTATTAACCATTTGGCAAATAATAGAGAAGAAAGAAATCCTGAGGTTAATGTTTGTTAAAGCGATTTTAGAACATTTGTGTGTGGAGCTGTATAATCGCTTGTGAAGTTTCGAGGTACTGAATGAACATTATTTTTCAATCTCATTGGTTTTAGCCATAAAAACAGATCGTTATCCTGCTTGATGTGGCAAATAGTTTTTCTTTTTATATATGTTTTAACGTATTGTTGGATGTATTGTTATAAACACGCTTCCTTTTAGTGCAAGTACAGTAGTTAACATTTGAAGTGAATCAAAAACATTTTTCAAAATTGTCCCAAAACAAGAATAGGTGTTGTTGAATAGTTTTAAGACTATTTTGATGAAAGTTTTGATCAACTTTAAATGTTGATTACTATAGTTTGACCACTTTCTGCAATTAGTCATTTACTCATAGATAATCACAGTGCATTGCATTATAAGATGTAGTAATACAGTTGAAGTCAGAATTATTAGCCCCCCTGAATTATAAGCCCCTTATTTTTTCCCCCCAATTTCTGTTTAACGGAGAGAAGATTTTTTTCTACACATTTATAAACATAATAGTTTTAATAACTCATTTCTAATAACTGATTTATTTTATCTTTGCCATGATGACAGTAAATAATATTTGACTAGATATTTTTCAAGACACTTCTATACAGCTTAAAGTGACATTTAAAGGCTTAACTAGGTTAATTAAGTTAACTAGGCAGGATAGGGTAATTAGGCAAGTTATTGTATAACGATGGTTTGTTCTGTAGACCAGTGTTTCCCAACCCTGTTCCTGAAGGCACACCAACAGTCCACATTTTCAACCTCTCCCTAATCAAACACACCTGAATCAATGTATCATAACAGCAGAAGAGACTCCAAAACCTGAAGTTAATGGGTCAGATAATGGAGACATCCAAAATATGAACTGTTTGTGTGCCTCCAGGAACATGGTTGGGAACACTGCTGTAGACTATTGAAAAAAAATTTGCTTAAAGGGGCTGATAATTTTGACCTTAAAATGGTTCATAAAAAAATTCAAAACTGCTTTTATTCTAGCCAAAATAAATAACAAAATTTTCACCAGAAGAAAACATATTATCAGACATATTTCCTTGCTCTGTTAAGCATCATTTGGAAAATATATATATAAAAAAAAAGAAAAACAATTCAAAGGGGCCTAATAATTCTGACTTTAACTGTACACTCATAAAAGTATTTTGCTGTTTGTAGGAACTGATTATTTAAAGAAAGTTGAACTTAAGGCTTTTTCAGGTAAATTAATAGTTATATATATATAAATAATATAATACATAAATAAAAATATAATATAAATAAAATATAATATAATATATAAGATAAATAAAAAATTATATTATATATATAATTTGTTATTCCTAGTCATTTGCTCATAAATGAAATCGGCATCTTAGGATAATTAAGTTATTAAACAAAAGATCTGGTTTGCCTTAAAGATCTAAACTTCCCATGATTACTGTGTTTCTAACCTCAGAAGCAGCCTTGCACAAATATTTTACTTAAGTCAGCTGTCTTGTGGGCTGTTGTATTTGAATTTGAGGACGGGCAAATGGTATTGGTAGTTAATAGCGGTCATGTTTCCTTGGGATACATGTTTCAAAAATGTATCTTTGGTTGAGTTTTTATTATACAATATTCTGATGATTTTGAATCTTGCACCTGACAAATATCCTTATTTAGAAAAAAATAAATAAAACTAAAAGTAATAAAAACTAAACTAAAACTAAGCAATTTCAAAATATAGAAACTAGTAAATCTTTCTTTCAAACTAATTACAACTAACTGAATTAAACTAACTAATGAAAAATCCAAAACTATTATAACCTTGATTTAAAATGAGTTGAATGAAAACAATTCTTAAGGCTTTTTAGGACAACTTAATTGTTTTATGTTCAATCCACCTAAATTTGTAAAAACCATTAAGTTAATTTAATCGATTTGTGTTGGGGCAAAATGAAGGAATTGTTTGCAACCCAGCATTTTTTACAGTGTAGTTGCATCCCAATTGACTATACACTATATTAGGCATACAGCACATCGAGGAGGTTGTCATTTTAGACTAAAGATCGACAGGTTTTTACGCAAATCTGAACAGGTCAAAATGCGGCATTACAGACAAGCAGATACACATGAATGTGAATGTAAATATATTGATTTGAACGTATTCACTGACAGTCAAGATGGTTTAAAGTTCCCAGATGAGGCTGTGTTATTTAGCGGTTGTTATTTCAGAACAACATACTTTTCAATGTTGCAACTGATCGATCAGAATTGAGTATTCCAGACAGCATTGTAATAAGCACTTATATTCCGTGCACTTGTGAAGTGAAAGATTATGTGCATTTTAGTTTAATTGCATTTACATTGAATGAACTCTTATGTGATCAATTCTGTGTATGTTGGGGTGACCTGTGCCTCAACCCCCACAAACTGATAGGTGTGAACTGAATGACCTTTTTTACCATAGGTGTGACCCTTTCACAAGCTTAATGGATATAAGCAAAACAACAGCTGAAACATCTGATAATAGGGTCCTGCTGAGCCTCGTAAACACAGAATGGTTTGTTTGTTGCTACTATAAGTACTGTCTCACAGACAGTACTTTAGGTTAAAGGGTCACGAAACACCAAAACACATTTTTTTTAGATGTTGACAGTCATATATGTGTCCCATGCTGCTAAAAACACTGTTAGGACACATATATTTCACAAAAAATGAAGTGAAAATCGGTTGTTTTTGCGTTATTTTGAGCAAATTCGTTCTTACGGTTTGAAACTAATTATTAAAGCTGCGTCACGGCCATGAGATCCTTGCATGAATTCCAGCATGGAGACTGGATGTCTGTACCTGGGCGTGCAGCATTAATTCATGAGAAAGACTTGGTTCAAACCAATCAGTGTGCTCTATTGTGAATGAGGCGCAACTTCCTTAATATGCATGATAGATTCGAAGACTGTTTTTACCCGTTATAGTGTTCAGACGGCAGAGAGACGCCACGTTATGTTGCCAAAACAAGTGGAGGAATAAGAAGTGTTTGGAGACACAGTTCGTCAGTGTTGCGTTTATTAATGTGCTGCAACGAAGATTTTGTTTTCATTTTCCTGCTATGAGAGCGCAGCTGAACTCACGTGTGGATTACAGAAATACATTTCAAGAGTTCCCACGTAGATATGCTTGGCATTTAAAGCAGGTTTGGCATGCTGTCGCGGGAGAGAACCCTGAGCTCGGAGATATTTGAGCCCAGGGCTCCCGCCCGGTCAATAAGCATATCAGGAGATCCGAGATCAGGTAGGTCTCGAGAGCTCCCCCTTTAGAAAGGGAGGAAAAGGAGGAGATGGGGTGGAAGTGGGGAATTTTCCAAACGAAGATAGAGCAGTAGGAAGAAAATGATCCATTTATAGCAAACTAGGAACACTCTGATTGGATTATTACTGATTACAGATGAGCGGCCAGTCGTGCTCAATCATATCACGTGCTCCTCTCGAAATTAGTTTATAAAACTTCACTTGTAAGGAACTTTTTTTTTTTAACCCGAGAGCTTTTCGCATCTGAAAATGGTGAAATCCCAATTTACTGCTCATCTCCTTTTAAAATTGACACAGCTCCAGTTGGTGTTGATTGTCCTGTCTCTACAGATTTGGTAAGTAAGCGATCAGTGGTCTTTGTTTGTTTATTCCGATGGCAAAGTTAGTTCGTATCTTCACCCGTACTCTTTCAGTGTTTAAAGACAGACCCTAGTCAAAATGATTTAGTTACTAAGTTAACAGTACGTTAATATCACTACAATATGATGGGCTGAAAGATCCACTGTAAATGCTGCTCTCCGAATGTAAACATGCAACCGCAATCAAACTATTACCGTTGTGTAGGATTTTCGCCGCATTTTGTGACAGGATAGTCTATACACACACGGCTTTCTGACGCTACTTACCGAGTGCATCTAAGTTATCGAGAAATGCAGAGGTTTTTTTCTCCCATACGGCGTGAGGTATTAAACATTCCATTAAAACTGCACTCTTCCAGCAGTTCCTCGTATGCAATATCTTGTTTGTCACGGGGAGCATGAATGAAATGTTCCTGAATGAAAGTGAAAGTGCCAAACTGCAGTTAAAGTCGACAAATTAAGAATTTGTCAAATAATTCGATTACTAATGTCCATGTAAACACAGTCACTGTCTTTCTCCCCTACGTCTGTCTTTGTTTTGCCTCTGTGAAAATCAGTGTGTGCTCAAACAGAAACTCCCATTTTTATCCTAAACCTTCCCTCTTTCCCTCCCTCGACACTCCCACCTAAACAGAGCTAGACACACCCACTTTCCTGACTTTTTACAAACTAGAGGTGTGAAAACACCCTGCTGAAATGGGGGTTTCGTGGCCCTTTAAGTTACTTGAAGACCGACGAGTTAACATCATTGCTGAGGAACTGCACTATTTACTGTCTTCAGTAAAGTCTTCTCCCCATAAGAACTTTGGTCAGCTTACTTAATTTATGTATTAGAGCCATCTAATACATTGGCAAGCCACCCAAGGATGGTTAAGCCAAATACAGCAAAATCTAACAGAGGTCAACTTTAGTGTTGTCCCAAATGGAACACTAATGTTTTTTACTAACCGGAAGTTCAAACTGTTTCCCTGCCGATGTTTTAAATGTTTTAGCTAGATTATAATATTGAGAGGAGCACGTTTAGATAATTGACCATCATTTTGATCACACTGACTGATTGTTATGATGCACAGAACAGGTCACTCTTTTCCATGCTGATACACTGAACGTTTCAAAAGTACAGTGGTTTTGTGTTATCTACAAGAGCAACAATTATGCTGTTCCTTTTTTAAATGTAATGGCCGATTCACTTCGAAAAAGTCTGATTGATTTATTCACAAGTTAAAGCGATCTGGTTCAATTCACTGAATAATCTGGCTGCAGTGGTTAACAGCTCGCTGGAGGGAAAGATTGTCATTGAATAATGACTTTAATTTCACTCTTTCTCACATAAATGGTTTTGAAGACTTGTATAAGTCATTCTGACCATTCTTTTTTACTTTTAAAGCATTGTTAAAACTGCAAGGACAAAAGCAACCAACACAGTTCCTCAAAGTTAGATTTGATGTTGAATCAAGTTGAAAAAATGGACCTTTCTTTTTTCACATTTCTGGTTTTCTCAGGTATGGAAGTCATCAGCAGGGTAAACATGTATTTTCAGTCACATGGCTGAAATAATTCCTACTGTGGATATTAATGGCTGTTTTTTTTAAACATTCTTCAGAATATCTTGTGTTCAACAGAGGAAGGATTTTTTTTTATTAGAACCACTCAAGTGTGAGTAAAGGCTGAGAAAAGTGTAATTTTGAAACTCTCAATTTTATAACCAAAACTAAAGAAAAAAATGGCTTATATCATGTTTCCATTATCAGTTACATTATTGAATAACAGGACTTTTATTCTGGGGGGAAGGTGTAAGTGTAGGTAAAGGAACACTTGTTTGGAATTAGGCTCATTTCATTCATACATTCATTTTCTTTTCGGCTTAGTCCCTTTATTAATCTGGGGTCACCACAGCGAACTGAATCACCAACTTATCCAGCACATGTTTTACACAGCGGATGCCCTTCCAGCTGCAACCCATCACTGAGAAACACCTATACATTCTTCCATTCACACACACACTACGGACAATTTAGCCTACCCAATTCACCTATAGCGCATGTCTTTGGACTTGTGGGGGAAACCGAAGCACCTGGAGGAAACCAACGCCAACACAGGGAGAACATGCAAACTCCACACTGAAATGCCAACTGACCCAGCCGAGGCTCGAACCAGCGACTTTCTTGCTGTGAGATGATTGTGCTACCCACTGTGCCACCGCGTCGCCGGCTCATTTCACAATGCACCATTTTTGAATCCATTCAGCTGATCTCTGGGTCTAGCCGGAGCACTATTAGCTTAGATTAGCATAGATCATTGAATTTGATTCGATCATTAGTATGTTGCTCCAAAAAATGTTAAAAAGTTTAGATAATTTTCCTTTTTAATGCTTGACGCTTCTGTAGTTACATCGTAAGACAGATGGAAAATGAATTAATTCAGGCATGTAACAGAAGAATCAAGCTTTAAATGAGAAAATTAGCAAAACCCTTTTTTATTTTTCATTTGAGTGAGATACTAATGGCCTAATCTGTTTTTATGCTAAGCTAAGCTAAGCTAAAAGTCTTCCTGCCAGACCTGGAAATCGGCTGAATGGATTAAAAATGGTAATACTCAACTCTTAAAAATTGCCCCTTAAAAATACCCTTAAGGAGCCAAATAAATAAAGGTATTCTATGATATATTGTACAACGAAATTTACCAAACATCAAAAACATTGTTGTGTGCTGATCTGAATATGCTTGTTGAATATGCGTACATGCCATGGTATTTATTTCCAGTTTAGAACAAGTGAAGAGCTAGTGAAATGTTTAAAGGAGCCAAAATGGTACTAGGAACAACTCCATCGCTAACAAATGAAGATCTGCAGCAAGGTATGTTTGAGTATTCTTATGACAAAATGTCCTGTTTTTCATTCATGTAGATGTCTGGAGTCTGTTGCATTTATATTTCACTCAAACTGCACCAGATTGTGTTTGGAAGCAGACCAAGATCCATCTTTTTCAGTTCGCTTATTAGTGCGCACCAAGCTTCAGATAGCAGTGTTCATGCCAAAGTCTCAATTACACTAAAGTTCATTATAATCCAGCCAAACCTGTCAAGTTTAAACACATCCTAATGACAAGATTCAATATATATATAAGTTTAATGCATTTAGATATATTAGGAATTTTACCCAGAATGCTATCTAGTGGGAAAATATTTGACATGTAATTGTAGACTTGTTCACCTGAATATTTGTATATGCATTTGGACTTTTAATATTGCACAGTACAATACTAATAAAAAAGGTGGTCAATGGACTCTTATTTTTTTAGTCAGATTCACAATATGTGTTGTCTCTTAATGTAGATGTGAAATCAAAATTTAAAATGTTTATTTTCTAGCACACCTTGTTATTATTTAAGTAAACATTTAATCCATGCAAGTTAATTCACTGAAAAAAAGTTTGTTTTGGTAACCTTCAATCCAAGTCTGACCATTTGCTTGCGTGTTTGCAGTGGTGGTCCTCCTCTGGTGACTCAATTAACCATGCCCCTCTTAATGTTTATGTGAAAAAAGAAAGCCCACCCCCTACTCAGTAGGAAGTACAATGAACTAAAAGTCTCCGCAACTTCATGGGGGCTTAAACTGATTGTGTCAGTGACTATATATTTTTTTCATGGTTTGTTTTTTTATATATTGAATTTTACATTTTTAAGTGAACTCTTAAGTGATCTCTTTAACTTGAGAAGCACATTGTAGAATACTGTGTCATGCATAATTAAATTGGGAAAAAAGGAGTTGTCTTTTAAATTAAATGTGGAGTAGGTGATGGTCTTCAGAAAACGTTTTTGTTGTGCTGGTTGTAAGTCTCTTCACATTCGAATAGTAATGATTATAGTAAATGATCTAAATATATTTATATGTATTTTTATATTCTGGGTGAGGCATAAGACTAAAAAATGTTCGTTCAATTAAAATTTGTCGGGCCGACAATTCCCATAATGCTGCTAAGTTGCTCAAACTGTCTGTCAACAAATGCAGATTGGTACATCTGTGCAGCCATGTTCGCGCAGATCCGGCATTTGCCTGTGCACATGTGCTGTTTACTCGCGAGAGAGAGAGAGAGAGAGAGTGACAGAGGTAAAAACAAATGCTGAATGAAAACTTTAAAATCCTGAATCAATATTTACTTTTGACAATAGTTACAAAAGTTCAATAAAAGTACAATAAAAGTAACAGTTACTTTTGCTCACTGGAGGAAGGTTGAAACCATAGCTGAAGTATTTCTTTTCGACAGGTAATGTAATGTTTTAAAACTCTTATAGTGAACGTTTATGAAGATTGTGTTGTTTTACGAATGGGTTATATGCACAGAAGTGTTGTTCAGCCACTGAAATCTTCCGGCGAAAGATTGATGTGACAATAAGGTGCCTTTTACAGCATAGATATTGTAGATTTTAATTTAGTTTACCAACAAAAGTCTGCTTTACTGAGCTGAAATTGGTTTTATATTCACATCACATTGGTTCATTTTGAACATTGACAATCTGTGACGCGCTCCCTATATTGTTTTCCATGCTACTCTGAATATTCAGTCTGAAATAGCATGCAAGTATGGCTTAGTAATAAGTGTACCTGCACCCCGCCGCCCAACCGCTAAGCATACAATAGTCGCTTTAGGGCAAAGTCTGTGGGAGAGTAAGACCAGCAATCCTTGCATGCATGAAATATTGCACATTATGACAAGTTTTGCTTGCTACACAACTGAAAATGTTCTAAATATAATAGTTTTTCGTTCGGAATTGTAGTATTATAAAGTACTATAAAGTTTTATAAAGGAGATTTTATCTTTTTCAGACCATTCTCTGTAAACCCTACAGATGGTTGTGCATGAAAATCCTAGTAAATCAGCTGTTTCTGAAATACTCAGACCAGCCCATCTGGCACCAACAATCATGACATGTTCAAATCACTTAAATCACCTTTCTTCCACCTTCTGATGCTCGCTTTGAACTGCAGCAGATCGTCTTCACCATGTCTACATGCCTAAAGGCATTGAGTTGCTGCCATGTGATTGGCTGATAAGAAATTTGCGGTATTGAGCAGTTGGACGGGTGTACCTAATAAAGTGGCCGGTGAGTGTATATTACATGTAATTTATAATTCTTGTAGCTTGTATTCCTGGTTCGGGCCCCAGCTGGGCCAGTTGGCATTTCTGTGTGGAGTTAGCATGTTCTCTCCGTGTTGGCGTGGGTTTCCTCTGGGTGCTCCGGTTTCCCCCACAGTCCAAAGACATGTGCTATAGGTGAATTGAATAAACTAAATTGTCCCTAGTGTATGTGTATGAGTATGAGTTTGTATGGGTGTTTCCCAGTGTTGGGTTGCGGCTGGAAGGGCATTCGCTGCGTAAAACATATAGCTGAAAAAGTTGGCGGTTCATTCCGCTGTGGTAAACCCTGATTAATAAAGGGACTAAGCCGAAAAAGAATTGAATGAATGAATGAACGGTTTAACAACATTTGTTTAAATGCTCCAAAAATATTGTTTATATTTACTGAAAAATTGTTAAAAATATTTCCTTTCAAAGGGGCTGTACTCATTTATGCTGTTTACTGTGTATGTACAAGTATAACTGATGTATAATTCAACTTGATGTACGTTGTTAACAGCTGTGGAAACATCATCAATGTCAGTAAAACGGGTCTGTAATGGCAGATTTCAGCTGAAACAACCCTTTGAATAGCTGTGCCGGTGTCTGTTGTGTTATAGGGCCCAAGGGTTTGCGAGGGTCCAGCTGGGGGGCCGTATGTTTGGTGGGTTCTGGCCAGCTGTATGAGGACATCTTGAGCTCATGTGGGTCACGAGGGTGTGGGGCTTCAAAATAAAGTGGTGGAAAGAAGCCTCACTTTCCCTCTCATGAATACTAATGCTGGGCCACCTGCTGGTCAACACCCCCTACATCAGCTACGGCTAATCATACTCTAGGCTAATCTAGTTTATAAGGTGCTACAGTTGTAATTTTGCTACAGTCTGATGCAAGAGCAGGAATTCATAATTAGGCCCAGTAATCTCAATAACGCAATCACTCCGAGAAAAAAAAAAAACGGGAGGATGATTGGCTGGCGTGTGCCTCGGGATAAGGTATCTGTAAAGAACACTGCTGGGGCAATATAACATATTGATATTTGTTGAGAGTGGCAGCACAATATTGCAAAATCTCATCATTTTGGTGGCTGGGTGATGGATGTCTATAGGTGCAAAATTGACTTTTCTGTTATGACCAGCACTACCCCAGCAGTAATGGAAAAAAGATTGAGCCGACGCTAGGAGGATCTTCGGTTGCCGGAGCCTCTAGAAATTAGATTTACATATATTCTACTATACATTTTATATTTAACGCAGGATTCCCACACCTTTCAGACAATTAAAGGTGCATTGAGGAGTTCTTTAGTTAGTGTTTATATAAAGGTGCTATGTGTAGAATTCAAAACCAAATGTTATTAGTGGCTATTAAGTGAACTGCAGCCACCAAACTATTGCTCGTGCTCACTTTTGCACAAGTAGCATCAAACTAAATTTATTTCAGTACCTTCATAGACTTAAGACAAAGTTCTTTTTGTCTTTTGATCTGAAGTGTGTGGCAAGGTGGCATAGTGGTTAGCACTGTAGGCAAGAAGGTTGCTGGTTTGAGTCCCGGCTGGGCCAGTTGGCATTTCTGGGTGGAGTTTGCATGTTCTCCCCATGTTCACACCCCCGGGTTTCCTCCGGTTTCTCCCACAATCCAAAGACATACCCTATTCACCTTATTCTCCGCGTACGAGTGGGCGCAGCCATTTGAATCATTTTGGCTCGAAACTTCCGGTCTCATTCACTTCCATTCATTTTTAAACGTTAAAAACAGCTCGTTTTGCTGCTTGGTGTTGCAAACTAATATTTTCTTATTATATTATTTTACTTCGTCTGTATTGTCATGCAAACACTTGTTTGTAGAGTAAGTAGTTTGACCGTTTTTTGCCGTTTATTTTTCCTAGTCATTCCTAGGCAACTGAATCGGAAGTTCTAAAACAATCGCAAAAACGAGCGCACTTCCGCATTGAAGAATAAGGTCAATAGGTGAATTAGATAAACTAAATTGGCTGTGGTGTATGTGTGTAAATGGGTGTTTGTGTTTTCTAGTACTGGGTTGCAGGAGGAAGGGCATTCGCTGCAAAAAAACATGTCGGAATAATAGACAGTTCATTCGGCTGTGGCGACCCCTGATAAATCAGGGACTACTGAGCATATGTAATCACATCTAATCGTAAGATTCTACCTTTAGACCTACCTTGTGTAAAATCTGATGTCCTCATCTGAGCCAGCAAACCATTCCAATCCAAAATCATGTTGAACGTGTGGTTTTGTAGCTGCTTTTTCAGCTCCTCCACTTCATTAGAAAGTTCTTCTATTTTAGCACATGCCAGGTCTATTGACGAAGGCTCAGGTATGATACAGTAATCATGATGCATTATAACATTCATGGGTATGGGTTTGACGAATACCACTTTAGCAGGCCCCTCTCTCCTTTCCCACACTGAACCGCGATGCTTTAACTGTGTAATCATTCCAGTTAAAAAGCACTGGCACAGCACCAGTTACTAACTTTCTTCATGCCTCAGGAGTTTGCTGGTGGGACAAAAATCATCTCGGTGTGTGTTCATAAGCCACTGTTTTCTAAGATCCACATCTGAAGGAAAACTGAAAACTTAAAATTCCGTTGAACTTCACAGATGTATACAGCGGAATACAACAGTGTATGTTGTACACCTTCTGCTGTCTCTGAAATCTATAAACGCTTCTTTCTTAACATTTTCTCCCAACTTCAAAACAACTCAGCGAGTCCTATTACTTCAAGGCGGAACTACACGGAACACCATCACGGGTCTGCGTGCAAGTAGCGTATTTGGTAAGACTGCATTCATATCAGAAATGAACTGTACCCCAGACCACCTCTTTCAAGCAAATTCGAAAAAGGTTCGCAGGTGAGCACCCGAGTTCAAAGACAGCATTTGCACTAGATAAATGTACTGAAATCTGACGTCAAACAAAAGTGCTGGTGTGAAAACACCCTTAGTTGCGGTAATAATGAAATTCCTGTTTCTTCTGACTGCTATGCTTAGATAAATAGTTCTAAAAAAATGTCGAAAGAGCAAATTGCGCTAAAATGTGAAGCAAAAAAGGCTATGCTACATGGCAAAGCTTTCACACCAGACGCAGAAAGCAATGCGCTATGAAACCCATTCATTTCAATGGGTTGCAGCGCACAATGGTGGTTTATTTGCTAGTTTGCACACGCACAGTGGTCAAATTTCAAAACTGCTCAAAATTCGCTTCTGTTGCTATTCAGCTCATGTCCATACATATGAACCGCACATGGTCACCAGAAAGGCTGTCTGCTCAAATAACAGGAGATTTTTTTTATAGTATACTTGTTCCTGCTGCTTGCATTACGGCCACTGTGCTGTCACAGCAACGCTGGTAAAAAGAAGCCTAAGTTTTTCACTGGGGTGTGCTTTTTAAATTAAATTTTACAAACCTTACATCATTATTTAATAAATTTGTTTAGTTTTTAACCAAGTCCATTAAAAACATTTTATTTCGGTCCTGATGTTTCATTTTGGTGCATCCCTAATATCTATCAACACTATTAAGACCTTTGCACTTAAATTAATCTGTTAGAGATTAACAGTCCGTTGGCTCAACTTGTGACAGTAATAAAATTCCCGGTTTACTTTATTTTTATACCAAGATTTGAACAATTTTTACTAGTTGGAATCTCATAATTACAGTTATAAGTATTTCGAGTATAGAATGTCTATGTGAGTCTACTTTGAATCAGTCCCTTTTTTTAGCATGACACATTGGCATTACAGTCCATCTCCTTCACTTCACATCACAGAATGAGAGAGGCTTTCAGGAGGGAGCGTAAATGTCACATCCTCCTGATATTCCTGGCAAAAACATCCCGAGTTCTTCAGATAAAAATCAGTCTACAGGGCTTCACAGATGACATAAGATGTCTGGCTTACAAAATGTTCACGTTGACAGTCAAAAGCAATATATATATATATATATATATATATCAAAGTTCGTACACAACTCAAGACGCCAGAGTTGTGAAACAGGGATGGAAGCTGCACCGCCTCTATTGATGAGGATTAGGATTAAGAGTTTAAATGCAAATGATGAAATTTACACCTTTACTAGTGACTTTTAAAAAAGCGGTTTATACAATAAACGGAAAAAAGCTTCACTTTGAAGGTTCTCGAATCTTCCTGCCTTGTGGATGCCATACGGTCTTCTGGTGATACAGGTATGTATTTATGGAGTCAATCTAGGGCCATATATACCTGCAAAATAAAAGAACGTTTTGCAAACAAAAAATACAATATTGAGCAAAAAATAAATGCAAATGTCCAAAAATTGCAAAGTGAACATTAATCTGAGAAATAAGAATAAAATTTGCAAACAAAGAAAGAACTGCAAAGAAAAACTCAAATATTTCCCTATGTTCAGCCGTGAGTTTGTGATGCTGTTTTAATGATTTGACAAGGGGGCAGAGTCGAGGGAACATGGGCATTTACAGCAGGCCCGGATCTGCCTCCATTTAAGCAATGTCACCACCTGGAGACACAGTATCACTGAGGTGGTCTTACAGCACAATAAGTCCAGGCCTGCCTTAAATGCCCAAGTTTCCTTGACTCTGCCCCCTTATCAAACCAGGGCTACAAATTGAAACACGCAGAAACTTGAAGTGCAAAATGAAAACAGCATCGCAAACTTGCTGACTGGATGGGTTTTGTAAAGGCAACGCTATAAAAAATGTTTTGCAAATATATATAGCTTTTTTTTTTTTTCTTTTAATTTATATTTGTCGTTCTTTTTTTTATTTGTTTGCAAATTTCATTTTTATTTCTCAAATTAATTTTTGCAGCAGTTTTTTTTTTAAGTTATTATTGCACTTATTTATTTGCTGAATACTTATTGTTTGCAAAACTTTCTTTTATTTTGCAAATATATATGGCCTCAGATTGACTCTATACGCATTCACTATTTGTCAACTGGTATATCACAACAGTCATGTTTCCATCATTTAATTTTCGTTGCTAGACAGGGCAATGTATTATGAAACACTACAGATCATGTCATTTAAACATTGAGTGATCCATCTGAAAGGTTAACCTAAACTCTGATGTCTAATTAGAACTTTAATAAACATGAGTGACCCTTTGCATGTGCTCTTCAAAAAAATAAAATACAAAAAAATTAAATTCTTAATATGCAAATTTGAAATCACCAGACTGCAGCACATTTCATTTCAGAGCTGCACAACATATCACTATGTGAATCCGCAGATGCCACAATTGCAGGACGTGCAATGTGGAGTCAGGATTGCAGTCAACAAGTCATTTAATTTGAACCATAATAAAGTGAAAGCTTATCAAATGCATGTTTTAAAGCCACTGTAATCATTTTTAGCTAGTTTAAAGCATTTGGGAACAAGGAATTGTTTGTAACTTTAAAATGGATTAATTGGATTTGATCATTTAGACAATTAATAAACAGCTTTATTGTAGATTTGATTGGATTTCTGTACTTGTATACTTTTAACACTCCCTCATTTGTATATTTGGGCAACACTGGTTTATATTTTATGCTGATGCACTCCCCTACAAAATAATCTCAATCAATCTAAAATTATTAGGTTATCTTGTGAAATATTGCAAAATATAATCAAAGAAAATCTAATTATTGCAATGCAAGTTTCCAAAATTGTGCAGCCCTAGTTAAGGATTTTAAAAGCAGGCTAGGCTTAAACAATTCACCAAAAATAAATATTTTTAAATATGTAGGAACACTTATAAAATAAAAATATTAAACCTATTAGAAAATATCTTGATAATCTTCCTCAGAACAAACAGCAAATATAATTTGTTTACAAGAATTTCCTAAAGTTCTTAAAGGAATAGTTCAGCCAAATCTGAAACTTGTGTCATTTACTCTGCATGAAAAAAACAACCAGCAATCTTCATCTAGCCATGCTTTCCACAGGACCATGGGAATCCAGCCTTCTTCCCAGAGACAAGACACACCCATGCTTCAAAATAGTACATAGAGTTTATTTTGTTCTCTCAACAGTGGAGTTGTTAAAATATGTTGTCATTCTTGATGAAGTGCAACAGTAGAAGGCAAACAGGATTCTTTACATGCTAGATAGTCACTCACACACAACCATGATTTGACTTGGCAACAATTCCAAATAAAACCATACTTGCACTTGACCTGAAAGCGGGTGCTAGCAATACACAGGATTGCCCAAGCAGTAAAAACACGTTCCTTTAAGAAACAGGGAGAGAACGCTAAAACCAAATGCTAGGTTTCTCCTTTCCCCAATTCAAGTTTTGTTTTTCTACAACAAATTCAAGTTCAATCTCAGAAATAAAAAGGAAGAGTCCAGATAAAGAAGAATCGCACTCCCGGGTCCTGGAGTGAGGGATGGAGACAGGGAACAGGGTAGCCATCTTGTGTTAACCAGGGTGACTTGCATCAGCAGTGAATGACGTGGGAGCTGCCTCACTGACGTGGTCCTGTGTAGCGGCCCTCGCTGGGTCCTGTGCCTCGACCAGCTCCAAAACTGGGTTTCTGAGCCATGCCTCCACGGGTAGGTGGCCCCCTTGACCCTCCTATCCGGTCACGTGGTCCCCCGGGGCCTCTGGGGCGGATGTCCCGTCGGTCACCTTCACGGGCTGAGCGGGTCTTCTTTTCCTCTACGTTCAGCCGAACATCTCCTCGCAGTTTAATGGGCTACAAGAATGAAGAAAGGTCATTCTGATGATTCAACAGCAGCCAAAACATCCCATAGCACACAACATTGGGATATTTGCACATGGACTACATTTTTAGTCAGCCAGCCCAATCGCTTCCAGTGAACTGTAACACCATTCCAAAAAAAATAAATTTAAAAAGTGTGATCTTTAGTGCCTGACTAGTACACTATATAAAGCAGGTATCAGATCAGACAAGGACGACTGCATTAAATGACATTTTACATAGTATTTTCAGTGTAGTTTCTGCACTAGCCTGCTGCTACTGAATCAAGCAGTAACCTCCCACTCTCCCTCATGATGAGAATATGGAAGTAACTGAAATTCATCGAAATTCTGCTAGTCTTGTTAGAATGGCCAACTTTACAACAGAAAATGAAAGGTGTTTACAGCCTGGTACAAAAAACAATTTACGTTCATATAGCTAATATTACCCTTCATGACAACTGTGACGGGATGAATTTTTTTTAAAACTCATTCGTTTTGTTTAAGTCTGCATAATTAAGGGCGTGGCAATTTGAGTGACAGCTAGGTCACCTCAGCTGGTTGCAGGTGATTAGCCGCTGAACTCTATTCATCGTATTTTGGTGATGTTTTGTGGCTTTACACAGTCAATCATCTTTTGAAATTATTTCCTACAATTATCAGATGATATGGGGTGCTGTGTGCACTTAATTGTGCTCACAAACTGTTCAAGTTGCCACCAATTCCCAGGTGAGTGAAATTATATACCACATCTATAAAATGGATGTTTTAAGGTAACTTAATATTTATTTTTTTATTTAGAACTTGATTGCACTCCAGAATCTGACAGATTGATTAGCTGTAGGCTCTAGAACAGTAATCTGAAACGTTGTCCTACAGTGTTGTCTGGATTTCATAAATAGCCTTACATTTACTAACAGACTATATTTGAAATATTAGAAAGTAATTCGTGTTTTTCCTCCGGTAGAACAATGAACAATGCTTAGTGGATTAACGTATTCCAACAGTGTTTTTAAAAAACTAAACACTTTAGCAATATAGAATGCAACCAGAACACAAACGAGTCGCAGGTAATGAAGTATTATGCGTTTCTCCCAAAGAGAAGCCTGTCTAAGTAAAATGCTAACAGGCAGCTGTGGCTCCCCTCATGCGCTACATCTTTGCCCTTTTTTAGTAACCCCCAGTAGGCATGATGCCAGGGCAACAAAATGGCGATGGTTGGCCACACCTACTTGTAGCTCGATTAGTGCTCTTCAGTAACCTATAGGTGACGTCACAGATAGTACATCCATATCTTTTACAGTCTATGTACTGAATATGCTTGTTTAAACTTTCATTGGATATTTTGCGCTGGGACAACTAAAATGCTTAAGTCTATTTAACTGATTGTATTTTAATGACTTAACAATATTAATGCTGTAAAAGAAACCTTAGGAAAATTGAAAAAAGTCACAAACTATCACCGGAAGCTTACTGTTGGCTGCAAACCACTAGCTGTGCATATAGTCCATTGAACATCACACGTACCCGATTGTTGAGGATCTTCTGCACGGGCTCAGAATCATCAAATACCACAAATCCAAAGTTAGGCAGCTTCCCACCACTGTTGATTCTCAGCTCAAGGACAGTGCCGTACTCTGTGTGAGACATCAGGTCAGATTTAATCTTCATTTCAAAGCAAGCTTAATAAAAAAAAAAAAAAAAAAAAAAAGCCTCACTTACGTTCAAAGAATTCTTTGAGCTCATTCTTATCCACATCATGAGGTACATTTCCAACAAAGAGTTGGTGACTGTCGGGATATCGGACCGTTCGTCGCACCTCTGACTCCCCGCTCTCACCCTCTCGTACCACTAGAAACAGATAAATCGGTTTCATTTGATCGGTGTCATTTTAGGTTGAAGGTTAACCAGCAATGATGAACACTTCTCATTAAGTCAGGTTCAGGAAGGGTTAATTACTTTCAGAGAAGTCAATATAATCTAGAAACTGCAAAAGTTAACCGATCAAATCTTTTTGATAAAAAAAAAAGGAAGAAAAAAAGCCTCAATGTGCTTCCATACTCGGTTCATTAGAATTTTGCACACCTCCGGGCCTTGGTGTTCTGTGAGCTGGAGAGGGTCCTGGTCTTTGGTCACGTGGTCTCTGATCTCTCTGGGGTCTCTGTGTGGTGGTCTGCGTTTCTGTTTTTACCTCCACACGTGGCTATGGACCACAAAAACACAATTAGCCACACATGATAAAGCTGGATATGAAGTTTATTCGTGAAAAAAAAGGCAATGTCTACAATAGCCCAAATAATATTTTATTTAAATAAAATATAAAAAGTTCCACCAGCATCTTCCTGTCAATTAACAAACTATAATAATTTCTTGTATTCCAACATTTCAATGGTGATGCTCACAATTTCTGCCTTGTAGCCATTTTATACCAATGAATGCTCAACTGCAACCTGTGAGCACCAGTATGTGGTAGCATAATCTGCTAATGAAGTGATCTTGTCAAAAGAAGTGAACTTTACCAAGGCAGACCTTTAAATGTAGGCAGCCTTACATCCAAAAAAGAATTGTGATGAGCATCTACCTGTGCTGATGGGACTCTGACAACATGTGGAGGGACTCCTGTAGCTGGGACCACTCCTCCGGGTGGAAGATTCTTGCTAGTGACCGAAGCCCATGAAGATGGCTGAAAACAAGCAACATCTGACTTTACAGGTGACCTTTCTTATCCTTTCTGTAATGACTGTACAGGTCATGTTGACAAGAGGGACCTAAGACACAGTGATTAATGAGGGTGGTCTTACCCGGTTGTCCTCTGGCATGGTGGGTGCGGTGTCAGCAGGTGTAGGTGATGGGGGAGACCTCTGAGTCTTTTCCTCAACATGAACCTCAGGCTGGCTGACGGGCTCTGCTTTCAGCTCCACAGCTGCTGGCTCCGGGTCCACCTCAACTTCTGGCTCAGGCTGGGGCTCGGGGGTTACGGACACCTCTTCCTGGGGCACCTCAGGCTCTACACTGTAATTGCACAAATGTGTATTAAGACGCAAATCAGCAAATCTTCACTGGTTTTTCAAAAGGGCATCATACTTAAGAGATGCTTTCCACTCTAAACTAAAATGTCAAGTTCCCTGATTAAAAAGCTGATTTCCATGACTTCTAACGAATAGAAAAAAAAAAGATAATCTGGAGAGAAACAGCAGCTGTATAGGCATTCTGTAACTAAATTTACCGCAAAAAAATAAATAAATGGTGAAAATTTAGTTTTTTTTTTATTAGATAGTAGCAAATATCATTTGGCCAGCAAGGACATGGTTTAAATCTAATCTAAATACATTCTGCATTGTTTCATATTAGATTTCATTTGATTTGCATATACAAAGGGCTCATCCCCTGTGTGATATACTTAAGTTGA
Source organism: Danio aesculapii (assembly GCF_903798145.1). Lineage (NCBI taxonomy): Eukaryota > Metazoa > Chordata > Actinopteri > Cypriniformes > Danionidae > Danio > Danio aesculapii. Next base: position 27,913,454 of record NC_079448.1, read on the forward strand.
CATAAGGCACAACAGTGTGAGACTCACTAAGACGCATCATTTGACATTAATGCAACACATACAGCCAAAGCCTATTGGAAGGCCGTGTTTGCTGTATCGAACTAACATTTTTTAATGTGCTGCTGTAATAATAATAATAATAATAATAATAATAAGCTCTTGTTGAAATTAAAAGCCATTTATTTTGACCTTTTAGAATCTTTCATTTATAAAACATGTACTATGCTTTTATGATTAAAAGCTAAAATGTTTTATCTCATTGTTCTCTTTATATAAAACACAGAAACTAATGGTTTAGGTAAAAAATATATATATATATATGAAAATGTGTACATTTTCACAGCAAAACAAGAAACCATCTATTGACGCACATTATTAGAAAGTTCTGTCAAATCAAAGTCATTTTAACTCACATTAATCAGAATAGATCACAAATTTTCTGACTTTCACCCTCTGGAATACACTTTTTAAAACTCCATGAAATTCCAGAAATGCTTTGACACATGAAGGAGCCTGTAAATAGTCTAGGTTTCCAATAGAAACATTTAAACCTGCTGTAACTAGGGCTTACTAAGGGTAATTACAAAACTTAAGAGTGCATTTTATTTTGAATAATATAATATAATATTTTTTTTTTTTTGCACTCTTAAATTACTGCCAAACTGAATGATTAAGTGAGCTGCAAAGCTGAATACAAATTACCATGGTGTCTGTTCGTAATACCCAGGAGAATCCTCCTGGACCACCTCAGGTGAGTGCACTCGCTCCAGCTCCTCCACATCCTCCTCAGATTCTGTGAACAACAGGAGATAAATGAACTCATCTGCTCGCAGCGAGAACAATTGGGAGACGGATTACTCCAAATATGCTAGAAATACTCCAATATATCAGCAGTTTACCCTCAGGAGGTTCTGAGTCAGAGTCCCCAAACACTTCATCCTGGTACCGGAAGATATCGTTGTGTACGTAGAACTTGTTCGCAACAGTTCCCTAAAAGATCACAACAGTAATTAGAAAGAACAAACTAAAAAGAAAGCCAAAGCAAAAAATAAATAAATAAGTTATGCACCTAATTTAGTAAGAAAACCCTGAAAACCTACATGAGTAATAAAAAAAAGCTAATTAGTTTTAGGGCTCAAATGTGAACAAATTGCTTATATGAAGGACTGAAGATATTCTACAGAATTAGGGAGGACACAAACTAGACCTTACAGCTAGCAAATTTAAACCAAAAATTTTACAAGTCCACAATAAATAAAACTGACCCCATTCACTTGTGCATACTATTAGTAATTTGGAAAACAATTCTCTGTAAAAATACAATACAAAATGAATATATTAGAATATTTTGCTTTTTTTTGCAGTTTTAAAACCAACAGCTTCCTATACAGAAATAATTCTCTTCAATCAGCATCTGCCAAAAACTAAATATGGAAAGGTGTAATAATATAGCCAATTTCTAGAAGCACTGGATGATACTCTTCATAAATCAAACCCCTCCTTCAATCTGGAAAGTGGTATCTAACATTTTCATGAAGAATTGAGGGCAGCTCATATTCTTTATCTTACTTGTTATTTTAAGATAAGAAACGAACACGTGCATTAATGAACATGCATTAAATGCAAATTATAGTATCAAAGTCATGACCATTAATATCACAGGCAATTTGCAAGACAGTTACACTAGTTGAGTAGTCTCCTCATGCTTTTTTTTTTTACACCTGTTGTTGCATTTGAGCAAAATCTACTACTGAGCCATAAGTTGCCTTAATAATAAATGCATTAGCTAATGATCTCCATTGATGATACACAATATAATTGTCGATCAGCACAACAATAAGCCCCAAACTCTATTTTTCTCCTCAATCATTTTGTGTTACTTTGACATGAATCACAATCCTAAAATATACAAAGGCAATTTGCAGTTCAAACTATAAAATTACGAATGAAATAAATCTGAACACTGGTATCATTAAAGGGTTAGTTCAGTGAAATAAAAATTCACTAATTTCCTCTTCAGCAGCATCAAGTTCTAGTGCATGTTTACTGCATGCAAAACAATGCTTGTGTGTAGCACTGCTGACTAACAAGGTTAAAAAAAAAAAAAAAAAAAAAGGTAAAATGTCACGTTTACAGTTTTAGCACATTTGTTCTTGTAGCTTCTTATATTTACAGTTGAACCACTGATGTCAAATGTAATGTTTTTGGATTCTTTTCTGGACTTTGAAAATCTCACAACTCTTGGTTTTTAAAGAGGGTCTGACAGCTCTCAGAGATTTTAATCTCAAGCATCTTTAAATGTGCTTTGAAGAAGAACAAAAGTCCTTGGGGATTGGAACGACATGAGGGAGTAATTAATCATTTTATTTTTGGTTAAACTACTCCTTTAAATATTACAATGACTCCTATTATTCCAGTTGGCACATTCACTTCCATTTAACTGATCCTTGAACATCTGCCAATGCAGATAAGTACCATAAATCTATGATTGCATGAAAACTAAATTCCAAAAGCACAATAGTTTATTTCACCTGAGGTCATACTAGAAATTATCAGATAACACATTTATAAAAGACTGTTCATACCTCAGGTGCCAAAACAAATGTCTGCATGAACTTCCTCATGGGCTGCATGTTATTGGACAGCTCCCCCAAAACTTGAACCACCACTCCCTCGTTCAGGGTGGCATGAGCATCAACATGTCTGATCTTAGTGTGACAGTCACGGAAGCTCAGGGCCATCACCTTCTTATGGATTTCCTGTTCAAATGAGAGAGAAAAAAAAAAAAAAAAAAAAGACAACCACAGCACTGAATTACATTAAAGCACCAACCACATATCATATTTTCACCTAACATTCATTCATTTAATATGTACTTTCCACTAAGTTTGAAATGGACATTTATGAAATGTAAAGGGTCTAGAAAACTTTAAAACAAACATCCTGCATCTTTAATTCTGAATGGACAGGTTTAGTGGTCGAGCTAACCAAACAAGAAATCTGATTGGTTGTTGGATTGATTTAAAGGAAAATTATTAAATTGCTGCAGATTCATATACAGTGTTGAAGAGTTAGATTATCATCTTTATCACAAAGTGAAAATGTTTTTGTGCACATATGGAGTATTTCAAATCAAAAGTAATCAAAATTTGTTCTTGGTTGGAATATGATTTTTTTCTCTCCCTGGTGTAATGAATAGAGGAACTCCATGATGACCACTTTACATGGTAGAGCATGCACATGCAAGACCAAGAGCACACCCACAATCATGCTTCACTCAGGATGAGGAAGTGACTGCAGCACTGCACAGCATTTGCTGGAGAATGGTTAAAAGGTGGTCTTCTTAGTTTGTAAAGGGAAGTTGGACTTATTCAGCCATAGATGATTTAACCCTTTCACATGCAAGTTTGTAAATGCTTAAGCCAACTTCTCTATTGCTTACAGACTGGAGCAGAATAGGCTTATGGAAATTAAGGTTTAGAAAGACTGTCAAACTAATTATTTGAGAATCTTTTAGAAGTAACGTGAAATGTATCTTTAAAAAAAAAAAAAGGAAAGGAAAAATGTGTTTATCCAAGACATACACAAAACTTATTCCAAAAAACCTCTAAAACAATTAGGTTCTGTTATAATGGTCTAAAAGGGGTAGCCTGAGTAACAACAACTGTATTATAATACTCACAGACTGTCCATATACTGCTTCTGCTGGTTTTCCATTGTTGTCCAGTCCACCATGTACATATGAGGAGTTCTTGCCATAAAACCTAAGACAACAACAATGTTTAGCTTTACTACAATATACACTACCAAAATAAGGTAGGATATTTGTTAACAAAAGGAAAAATCACCTGTGCAGGTAGTCAGGAGCCTGGTTCAGCAAGGTGTAATACTGTCGGACAAACTCTCGCCCGACAAGCTGGGCACTTGGCTTCTCCATCACCATTTCTTTGGTCAACTGGTTTCAACTAAAACAAAAATGACTAATTAAAAATCACCAATTGTCTCTTCACCCTCATGTGGTTCCAAAGACACATGGCTTCTTCTTGAGGATCACTTAAAGAAACTGTCCAGCAACATCTCCTTTTGCGTCCTTGGGAAGAAAGATATCTGGATTTGGAGATAATGATAGAGGCAACTCCCATCCCTGACGGAACTCGTTTGAATATTAACCGCTATAAACTACATTTGATGAAGGAAAACCGGGAAAGGCCGCTTGGTGAAACCGAAACAAATCCCTTTGTTAAGCTCATGAAAGGTAAGCTCAAAGAAGACGTTTAACAACAGCGTCTATACATTTCCGTCGCGCCCTATATAAAGAGCAGTTAAATCAGATGGTTTAACAACCCCTCGTGAAGGGTGGGACATTATTCCTAATGGAGAACTGGATTTTAATCTGATGAATTCATCGTGAGATTGACTCAAGTAGGCCCGAACAACAGCGGCGCTTTGCCTTCTTGAGCTCTATTCCTTTACGATCACATTTCGAAATCTATAAAAATATTTAAGATGAAGGAAAACCACTTGATCAAGGTCACAATTTAAGATGCATCTTACGATTTTCTTCATTCGCCATTCATGAATCAGGCACGTGCCCAGTACTGTAACGTTACCGCACTGGCTTCAATTACACGATCGTTATATATATCGAATGACAACACTATACGCAGAAAATAAGTTTAAATGATCTTAAATATCGAACGGTGCGCAACACACCCTAACGAGACCGTGAACGTGTGCTCCCTCTTTGTCGGAAATGTCGGCTGGTGGTCAAGCAAATGCAGCTAAAGCTAATACTCACAGCGTCGACTAACAAAAAGACCCAGCCAGCGACCAACTGCGAATCTGACCTTCTAATCGTCTGAAATAGTCGTAGCATTTATAACACGAAATATTCCTATATAAAAACTGCCGGAGCTGTGCTTCTATATTAGTTAAATCACATACTTAAAGCACATGGCTATTAGCTGCGCAGGAGCTAACAGAAAGCAGAACGCAACGCACAAGAACAAAAAGATGTTGTGAAAAATAAAGTACATACATATTTAACTTAAACAGCTAAATTAAACTTACCGAAAGGGAATCAGTAATTTGTTTTTGGGAAGAGTTTGACGTGATTTAGATGAAGCACCTCCTGCGCCGGTAGCTGTGAAGCTTTTAGCTGAGACACTGGCAGCAGCGCGTGTGGCGAATTGCCGGTTTCACAGTAGCGCCTACTAAACCAACGGCCCACATGATCGCAGAACCCAGCAGCCAATCAGATCGCCGCTCTGGATCCTCGCATCCTATCATAATTCGTTCTCCCATAAACCCCCCAAAATCACCCAATTGAAAATGAGAGTGAAAGAGGGTGAAAGCAAGTTTGTTTGTCCTGCACGGACGTGAATAAGGTGGAGAGCAATTACGCAGCTGCTGCTGACCGTGTTGTTGCTGTGCGCATTTTTGTTTGCGAAATGAGTTACTTGGTGATTTCCGTTACATTAGAAACCATACACTACAAACATTCAACTGCTAATGTAAGTCATTTGAGAAAACGTTAAAAAGAAAGAGTAGATGATTAACAAAGGTGTTTAGAAAATGTCAACAGCAAGTCTTCACCTAAAGCAAGACAAGATATTTTAAAGACATTTTGCATTGTGCTATTCAGTTATGTAATTAAATAAACAGTAATAAGGGTTTTGATTTAATTGAAATTATTATAGAAAATTATTTCTGCAGTTATAGGTAATTTTTCCTGTACAGTAATGAATGAATCAGTGCTATTTACAGGAAAGGTTTGAAAAAGCAAGTAAAGAGTAATGGAGTAGTAAATTATGGAGAGATGACAGAATTTTTATTTTTGGGTCAACGACCACATTAATGTCTTTATATATATATATATATATATATATATATATATATATATATATATATATATATATATATATATATATATATATATATATATATATATGGATAACAACAATAGCTAAATTAGCTTTAAATTAACTTTACACATTTTTATTGGTCTTTTTTTTTCAAGAATAAGGTGCAAGATTTAGAATAAAAGTTAATCTGAATTTCGATTATTATTATTTTTTTCTTTTTTACATATTTCCCAAATGATGTTTAACAGAGCAAGGAAATTTTTACAGTATGTCTGATAATATTTTTTCTTCTGGATAAAGTCTTATTTGTTTTATTTCAGCTCGAATAAAAGCAGTTTTTAATTTTTTAAAAGGTCAAAATTACTAGCCCCTTTAAGCTATATAGTTTGACAGTCTACAGAACAAACAATCGTTATACAATAACTTGCCTAATTACCCTAACCGGCCTAGTTAACCCAATTAACCTAGTTAAGCCTTTAAATGTCACTTTAAGCTGTGACATGAAAAATATGTAGTAAAATGGTATACTGTTATCATGGCAAAGATAAAATAAATCAGTTATTAGAAATGAGTTATTAAAACTATTATGTTAAGTAATGTGTTTTAAAAAAAAAATCTTCTCTTCGCTAAACAGAAATTGGGGGAAAAATAAACAGGGGGGCTAATAATTCTGACTTCAACTGTATGTATTTATATTCAGTGCAGAGTAGATTGTTTACAGATTGTAGTTAAAATTGAGGTAAAGTTGGTTTTATATTCACACATTCAGACTTTTTTATTAATAAAATCGTTTATGAAAAGTATTCTTTGGAAATTCTGAATAGTAAAATACTATTAGCAACCAAAGACTATTAAAGTAAACAACATTGTTCACAGTCAAATAAATAGTGCTAATGTTGTATGTGATACATGTGATTTCAAACCAAATATTCAAAGTACCATGGTAAACAATATAGGGAGCATGTCACAAGTTGTCACTGAACGAATGTGCGAATATAAAACCTACTTTACCTGAATGTAGTTCAACTGCTTGTGAACTGCATTGTGATTTGAATATGTGAATATATTGTCCATTAGGGGGCGTCATACATCTCATCATATAGTACAAAAAGTTAAATATGATATAAGAACTCAGAACGGCTTTGTGCATATTGTGTATTTAAATATAAATTTGTAGTTTAAGATGATTGACTAGAGATTAACATCTTGGCTCTGTTCATATTGGATGAGAATAAATAATATTTAGCTATATATTAATTGCTCTATCCGTGGGATAGTTCATATAATATCTCAAACTGAATTTAAAAATAATATAATTTTGTATGAATCAGTCCAGTATGTTCAGATATGTGTGTGTTATAAAGTATGCTGTTAAATTATATTTTGTATATATTTTAAACGTCCTTCTCTCAGTCAGTGGTATTTTATTTAAACACGCATTTATATTTCAAGTTCACATCAAGTATAATATTAAATAAATTAACGAAGTATTAATCTCAACATATGGACAGATTGCTTTAGAAGTGAGCAAAATCTAATATTTACCACGGCTCAAGGCAAATAAATACCATTGAAAGTAACAGAAAAATTCCTTTATGCCATGATTTAAAGAAGACAAAATACTCTATAAGGATCACAGTGCAGCCATAAAGTATTAATTAATTATCATTTTAAATCTTTGTCACTGTATCTTTCAAACCACAAGGTTAACCAATTTCACAAGATGTTTTTTAATCTTTAAAAATATATAGAAATTATATTTCATTATTTGTTCATTTTTATATTTAATATGTGCAGGTAATAATATGTGATGTTTCAGTTTTATATAAACGTATCCATTATGCTAAAAAAAAACACTTTATTTCAACAATTTGTGACTTTCACTAAAAAAATAGTTTTGTATGTTTCTAAAAGTAAGACATTTGAATTTATTCTCTGTGTGTGTGTATGTGTGTGTGTGTTAAACGTATGAAGTTGTAAAATCTCTTTCTGACAGTCAGTGGTATTTCATCAAAACACATTTATATTTCAAATCAAGTATACTATAAATGTAATTTTAAAAAGTATTAGTCTCAACATGAGGACAGATTTACAAAAATGTAATATTTATTTAGGTTTGGAACCTAAAATGCCAAAGAAAGTGACAGAAATATAATTTTTGCCATGACAAACAGAAAACAGCAAAATTACTTTTTTAGATTTAATTTGATGCAAACACTATGGGACATTTTGTCTTTTGATGCATTTAACAGGCAAGTGAGATTGAATGTTAGGATATAATGTCAAATGTAATTTCTAAATTTTGATTTCTGACATTGAGAGTGACCAATGATGTGTCTCATAATTTTGACAAAAAGCAACTACAAAAATGGAATATTTCTGTCTGATTTCTGTTCATTAATGTTGGTATTTGTTGTGGGTTTTGTGAATTCTGCTTTCAGGGTTAATAAGGAGTGTAGAAGAGTGTTTTACTCCGCCTCCCTGCTGCTGAAATGGGCTGGACGGTGCACAGTGTTCTGGCTGGAGCTCTGCCATTGTTTGAGATTCCTGACGTGAGTGTCTGGCTGGAAGGGTAAGCCTGGTGACTGGGTAAATCCTGCTCTCTCTCTGCTTTCCCATGACTCTCCATCTCCACTGAGACCAGTAACTATTTTCTAGTCTGCCTCGATCAACACATGCTTTCATTTTTATAGTTTGAATTAAAACAGAGATTTAGAGTTTGATTTAGAGTATAAACTAATAATGTGAAGTATTAAGAGTTTTAGCATATAAACCAAACATAAAAGTATAATTGCTGTCTTGCTATTGGAATTATCCAACATTCGAAAGAAAATTAATTTGATTTGTTGATGTTTTCCAGTCGACCAGCAGTTGAAGTAGCCACACTGGCCTGGAGGCTTAAAATAATCCTTTAAACACAGGGTTCTCAAATATATATTTTAAAATGCTAAGGGAAATTACGTAAACATCCACTCCACCCTTGAGAAAACTACTAACATATGTGTTCCAGATTTTCAGCACCACAGTGTATAGAGCTCCAGCATTGTTTTCTTTGCACATTTACAGTGTTTATGTAGTTATATATTTATATTTATATTTGCTTCTGTGCTAAAATGACCTTGGCTGCCTGAATGAAACAAATGATCTGCAAAATTCGTGTTTGACAAAGTGCCCAAGGCAAACATTAAAGTATAAATGGGTTATGTGGTTATAAACCTGGGGCGAAACATCAAGAATAATGGAGAAATGTATGCAAAGATTGGGTTTGGACATTTCAGTAGCTTTTATTTATGTAAAGAGATTCATAGTGCTCACATTGTGGCAAATACTGCAAATGTATGTGAAAATGCTAGAGGGAGAAAAAAATACAAATAAATCTCATCCGGCGAGATTCTGTCTTCTTCAATTCAAATATTATTTCCTTTTATTATTCAGCTTAAAAAAACACTCAACATTTGGCCCTGATTTCTGACAGGAAAAATATGCAAATAAAAAACATCAGCGTGCAGATATTCAGGGCTCAAATTAAAAGAAGCTTCAAAGAAATAAAAAAATAAATCCACCACCAAAGAGTGCAACAAACAAAACTAAAAGTTTATAAAGCAAGCAGAAAAAACATTTATTTGGAAACTTTATTATTTTTTGTACATCTCCACCATCCAAACTTACAATTCAAGCCCTGAATCTGAGTTTTAAAAAATTGTAGATCCAAAACAAAAAGTGTATCTTGCAATATACATAGTTCATAATATTTAACTCGCTTGTTTGGGTGACATCAGCTAAGGTAAAAATTGGGCAGTATTCAATCACTTGTTGTGATATGGCTACAGTGTGAACTGTGCACTTCTTTAAACATTATGAATGTTTAGTGGTATATGCAGCTTGTTAGAAATCGCAATTAGCACCTTTACTTTGATTTTAACTTAAGGGTTAGCACCTCCCCCAATAATAACTAGGAAGCATCAATGGTAGACGTCCTTAGATGACAAGGTCCTTGTCGACATCCTCTGAAAGCAGAAAAGAGACAAAGTTAGCAAGGATTTTTTGCTGTATATAGAATTTATGTTTTAGCTATGTGTTTAAGCATAACAAAACACTTGTTCTATACTGTAAACTATGGATGATATTTCATTTGTAAGTTACAACTTTTTTTCAGTACAAAGCAATAAGGTTTACAGAAATACAGTTGAAGTCAGAATTTTTAGCCCCCCTGTTTATTTTTTCCCCAATTTCCGATTAATGGAGAGAAGAATTTTTTAAACACATTTCTAAATTAATAGTTTTAATAACTCATTTCTAATAACTGATTTATTTTATCTTTGCCATGATGACAGTAAATAATATTTTACTAGATATTTTTAAAGACACTTCTATACAGCTTAAAGTAACATTTAAAGGCTTAACTAGGTTAATTAGGTTAACTAGGAAGTTTTGGGTAATTAGGCAGGTTATTGTAACGATGTTTGTTCTGTCGACGGTCAGAAATAAATATAGCTTAAAGGGGCTAGTAATTTTGACCTTAAAATGTTTTTTTTTTCATTAAAAACTGCTTTTATTCTAGCCGAAATAAAACAAATAAGACTTTCTCCAAAGGAAAAAATATTGTCAGACATACTGTGAAAATTTCCTGGCTCTGTTAAACATCATTTGGGAAATATTTAGAAAAGAAAAAAGGTGGGCTAATAATTCTGACTTCAACTGTATATTTACATTAATACAGCACAATACTAATACTTTAAGCTTGTTAGTAAATTTGGTAGCAAAACACTTGACCTATGCATTCATCCATTATAAAAATCTCCACTCTAAATATATCGTAACATATTTAGAGTTATGAATTGCATTATGGGCTTGCTCTGCTCTGTCAACTTTGGATGTTGAAAATTCAACTCTGCAGTATAACTAATGACTTTTATTGAAATTAGATTTAGTGTTTGAAACAATATATTGTATAAGAAATATTGTGTTTAGAAAAATAAAAATCACTTCCAAATATTAAAAATGTCAATACATTTTTTTTTTCAAAAATTTTAACATCAAAAGTTGTTGGAGAAAATATCAAGGTTCCATAATCCAATTTGAAAACAATTTGAAAAATACTACTATAAACAGTTAAAGTTATTATTAACTATTATTAGCTATTATTTAGTTATTATAAGTTATTAGCCCCCCTGTTTATTTTTTCCCCAATTTCTGTTTAACGGAGAGAAGATTTTTTCAACACATTTCTAAACATAATAGTTTTAATAACTCATTTCTAATAACTGATTTATTTTATCTTTGCCATGATTACAGTAAATAATATTTGACTAGATATTTTTCAAGACACTTCTATACAGCTTAAAGTGTCATTTAAAGGCTTAACTAGGTTAATTAGGTTAACTAGATAGGTTACGGTAATGAGGCAACTCAACAATGGTTTGTTCTGTAGACTATCGAAAAAAATAGCTTAAAGGGGCTAATAATTTTGACCTTAAAATGATTTTTTTAAATTAAAAACTGCTTTTATTCTTGCCGAATTAAAACAAATTAGACTTTGTCCAGATGAAAAAAATATTATCAGACATCCTGTGAAAATGTCCTTGCTCTGTTAAACATAATTGGGAATTATTTAAAAAAGAAAAAAAAATCAAAGGGGGGCTAACAATTCTGACTTCAACTGTATCTATCTAAAGAGAAAGACATGTATCCATATGGGTCACACTTTTGTTTATTTATTAATAATAAGTTTATTTCAACATTTACTGATCCATTATTAATTAATTCAAAGTTGTTCTTGGTAACATTATTTAATTCACTGTGGGTTAACAATAGCTAAAAATATTTTCATACCTTAACCAAGATGAATAAATGCTATAATAAATGTATTGTTCAGTGTTTGTTGATGCTATAGTAAAACATCAGCTAACGTTATACCTAATGGACCCCTATTGTAAAGTGTTACCCATAGATAAATCACATGATCAGAAACTCACGCTCTTTGATCCCGAAGCAGTTTGCCCACTCCTCCAGAGCGATGTACTTGTCTTGGTCAGCATCGCACTGCTCAAAGAAGCTGGTGGTGCAGTGCTCCATTGGGATAAGAGGAGCACGCAGAGGGGCCAGCTCAGTGTGGGACAGGAACCTAATGAAACGTAAAGAATTTATGTACATGAAACATATAGAATAATATGATGAAACTAGCTCAGTTGTGAAAATGAACAACATACCCGTCAACAGGGTGCTGGTCAAGCTGGCCAAACTGCCAGTGAACGGGGAAGATGTACATGTTGTAGTTCTTTTCAAAGTCCAGGGCCAAAAGGTCCAGAGAGTGATCACCAGCCTGAAGCCTCTTCTCATTCTCGTAAATCTTCTTCACCTGCAACCACAGGATAAGGTTTGCTGGAATTTAGAGGTTTCTTTGTGGGTTTAATTCCCATACAGAAATCTGATATGTGGTCATATATGAGTATCTCAACGGACACCTTGATGTCAAAACAACATCAAATTGACATCAAGTATGATGTTAAAAAAAACATGGCAAAATAGCTTATTATTTAATACCCTTTTAATAATAAAAAAAATAATGACACAAAATAATTATATATAATAATATAAGGAAAGTTTTATTCATCTGAAAGCTTCAATTCCTAGTCAAAATTTACACTGGATTCTGTATTCATTGTATGTATGTAAACTACCAAAAAAACATGTAAAAACTGTCCTGTAATCTAGTAATTCACGTTCCTGGAGGACCACCAACACTGCATGCTTTGGATGTCTCCTTTGTCTGTCCCACTCCTTACAGGTCTTTCAGTCTCTGCTAATGTGCTGAGGATCTGAATCAGGTGTGTTTGGTTAAGGAGACATGGTAAATGTGCAGAGTTGTTGGTCCTCTAGGAACGTGGTTGAGAAACACTGCTGGCTGTTTGTAGCCAAAGTAAGATGTAAATTTGATGTAATTTTGACATCAAAATAGTAAATTTATATCAAATTAAAATTCATGGCGTAAGTTTATAATTGACTATTTGCATATATTTGATTTTATTTTTGTCATAAATTCATATTAATCAAATTACATTAATTCAGATTGCTGAAAATCTGTAGAAATAGTTTCATTTTGAATAATATAAGGAAAGTTTTATTTATCTGAAAGCTTCAATTATACTGGATTCTGTATCCATAGTATGTATGTAAACTACCTTGATGTCATCAAATTGACATCTGACATTTACGTCAAAAACATGTAAAAACTGCAATCCTGCAATCCAGTGTTTCTAAACCACGTTTCTTGAGGACCATCAACACTGCATGTTTTGGACGTCTCCTTTGTCTGTCCCACCTATTACAGGTATTTCAGTCTCTGCTAACGTGCTCTGATGATCTGAATCAGGTGTGTTTGGTTAAGGACACACGGAAAATGTGCAGAGCTGTTGGTCCTCCAGGAGTGTGGTTGAGAAACACTGCTGTAATCGATTATGGCTTTTTGTTGCCAATGTTAGATGTCAATTTGATGTCATGTTGACATCAAGGTAGTACATTAATATCAAATAAAAAATTCATGGCCATAGTTTATAATTGACTTTGCATTTATTTGATTTTATTTTTGATCATAAATTCATATTCAATTCATATTCAAAGTACATTAATTCAGATTGCTTGTAGAAGTAACTACCATATTTTTATTAATATTTTAGTTTTCTATCTTTTCTATATTCTAGATGTCTTTACATTGTTATGCCGAGTTTAATGGAAAGTCAGCTAGTCAAACTGTATCCTAAAGTTTTTTTTCAGACTATGAAGAGCTCAAAGTTGAACTGACCCTGAGTTTCTGCTTCTCGGTGAGCAGGTTGTTGTCCTCATCCCGCTCATACAAAGTCACCAGCACGTTCTTCAGCCAGTCCCTCATGCGCAGGGGGAACTCATTCAGCTCATTCTCCAAGCAGGGAGCGATGTCTAAACAAAAGTACACACAATAAAGCAATCCATTTCAAATAAATAATAAACACAAACAGCACGCTAGTGCTCCTCCTGGGCTGGCATATACCGTAGCATTATAGTCTAAAAGGGGGCAAATTACAGCCCTCTGGCTAATATTAGTGTCATAGCTGTTAGGGCCTAATTCGTTTACGCCAGAAACACATTTAGCGAGTTTCTGACTGAGACTCCCTGCTTAGCGATGAGACAACGACACAGCAGGAGCTCCATCTGAGCCCTTCCCTCCCGACTCATCCCATCAGCTGTACAGCGGTGGTGGATCAGGCAGATTTAAGGGGATTCAGTGTGCTTTGTGCAAGCTCGGGCTCGTCCTGTACTCAGTGTTTGGAGAGGGCAACAGGGACGCCTCAAAGCTACAAGCCATCAATCACTCCAAAGCACTCAGCATTGATGGCCGGGTTTGTGAGTGGTCTGAGTTTTACACTCAAAAGTCTGTGCGAATCAGGGTCAGAAATTAATGGCTTGGGAAAAATGATCATAAAATGTACCAAAAAAAGGCCAAAGATTCACGATTAGACAGAGTTGTCTAATGTTACATCAGAGTAATGTTACATCAAAATTTTTATGTTTTTAGGCAATGAGCATTCTAACGCATCACACATGTTTCTGCTGATTGCAGTAGCCAATCAAAGGAGTCTAAAACAGTGTCCAAACTTATGATTTTTTAATATTATCATTAATAACAAAGTGTTTATTTACTTAACGACATGTTTTGTCTGTGTGTCAGATTATGATGTGCAATTTTATAAACACTAAACATTTTTTTAAATGTATTCTAAATTATTACTCACTATTGCAATACCAACAGCAGTTATCAACACTATACTTTTGGTTATATTACTGCATCCCTACATTGAGTTCCTGTTTTTTTTTATTATATAATTTATATATACACTGTAAAAATAACATTTGTTCCTTTACAGTACTACGGTATTTAAATTTTTAATGTAATGATAGTGAATGGTGCCTGAGTTTTTAAAGCACCAAAAAGCACACCCATCCATTATAAAATGAATAATCTGTTGTGAATTAATGTAATATAATTGGTACAAGTAAAAGATCCATATTTAAAACTTTATAAACTCATATGACTGGTTTCCAGCAACTGCCATACTTTTATATTTGGTGGATGCGCTTTTTGTGACTTTAATATCTCGGGCACCATTTACTGTCATTACAAATTGAGCCAGGATATTATTTAATATTACTCAGATTGTGTTTGTCTGGAAGAACAAATACACAAATCATAAACAGGATAGCTTTAAAGGGATTAAATTATGGACACATTTTTGGAAACATTTTATCGGTTTAATTCTATATAATACTAAATGCTTATTTACGTATTCAACATAAAAGATTGTATAAATACATTTAATTATAATCAATTTACACCTTTCATGGAAGAAAATGTATTTCAATCCTACACTGTAAAACCCACGAATTGGTAACTCAAGTTGGACTGGAAAGTAACTCAAACCATTTAAGTTCAAAAACTATTCCTAATGAGTACTGTGAACTTAATCCATTTGAGTAAATGAAGCAATTTGAGCACAGTAAAACCCAATAAATGAAGAGAACTTAAACCAACTGAGTACTGTAAAACTCAATAAGTTAAGGCAACTCAAACCGTTTGAGGAAACCGATTGCTACAAACCATTTGAGTTAAGAAACTAATCTATATGAGTACTGTGAACTTACTGCATTTAAGTTGAAGCAATGAGGTATTAATTAACTCATTAACTTAAAAACTGAGTTCAAAACTCTTCTCGAATATGTAGAATTAACTTTGAATAATTTTTTTGTTAACTACACGCATTTAATTAGCTAATGTCGACTGTTGGGTTTTACAGTGTATAGTTTGAACATTTCCCAGTTGTATTTCTCAGTAACTGTATGTGCTCACATTTGCAGGGTCCGATGTAATCCATGTGCAGCTTGTGGCCCTTCTTGGTGCCCTCCAGAGAGCATTTGGTGGCAAAGAAGTGGCAGGAGGACTCGTAGGTCTTGTTGTTAGTGCCGCAGACCTGTGAAATAAACAGCGTAAATACGAGCAGCCAGAAATGCCACGGATGTCAGGAGACTGACAGGTTTGAGTTCCCCCACAGTATTATACTAATGTTTTCTGACGTTATTTGCCCAATACATAAAGCAACGTTTCAATCAAGCTGCTGAAACTGTGCGCATGTATACTTCTAGGCATTGCTGTCACCATACGGAAGTGAAATGAAGGGAATGAGAAAAGACACGCACATGCTCGAAGTCTCCGACTGGAGCGGGGCAGGTCAGAGGGTCCTGGCACACACACATGGGCTGGTTGCTGTCATCTACCTCACACACTTTGCCCTTCTTGCAGTGGTGGTTTAGGCAGGGGTCTAAAAGAAAAAAAGATTTTCTAAATGGCATACAGTTGAAGTCAGAATTTTTAGCCCCCCTGTTTATTTTTTCCCCAATTTCTGTTTAACGGAGAGAAGATTTTTTTCAACACATTTCTGAACATAATAGTTTTAATAACTATTACTAATAACTGATTTATTTTATCTTTGCCATGATGACATTCATGATGATATTTTTCAAGACACTTCTATGCAGCTTAAAGTGACATTTAAAGGATTATCTAGATCAATTAGGTTAATTAGGCAGGTTAGGGTAAATGGGCAAGTTATTGTATAATGTTTGTTCTGTAGACTCTCGAAAAAAAGGGGGCTAATAATTTTAACTTTAAAATGTTTAAAAAAAAAAAAAAAATCTGCTTTTATTCTTGCCGAAATAAAACAAATATTATCAGACATACTGTGAAAATTTCCTTGCTCTGTTAAACATCATTTGGGAAATATATATATTTTTTAAATTTCAAAGGGGGTTTAATAATTCTGATTCCAACTGTATATTCCAAATGGTCTTTTCAGTGTACTTTCATAACCCCAAATAATTGTTTTAGTTATTAGTTAGTTATTAGTTATAAATTACTTAGAAAGTATTTTTTTAAATTAATTTGATTAAAAAACATTAATTTGTATTTTATTTAAAAAAAAATATTTTTCAGTGTATTTTAATAATAATTTTATATATATGTTTGTTAATCAATATATAATAATTATTTATTTTTTATTTTACATGTAAAATAAATAAATAATAAATACATTTATATAAATAATATTTTTATATAGATGTATACTTTTAATATACTTTTAATAAATTTTTTTATTATATATTTATTGTATTTAAAAAAATAAATTGGTTGTTATTTCTTTTGTTTGAAGTGTTTTTCGTTATATAATTTCACTAATGTGTAATTTTGTAATATTTTATTTTATATAGCATTTTTATCAAATTATGTTACGCATTTCAATATATATTTGATTTTAAAATATATTTTAATGTATACTAAGTTGTTTAAAAAAAAATTTCTTTTAAAGATTACAAAGATTAAAATTTTGTTTTTAAATGTGTTTTAAATATCTTTATTCAATTTTAAATGTAATTTATAATTAATGTTTAATTTAATGAATTTTTTTCAAAGAGCATATATTGAGAGTTTTCTTTAAATTATATAATTATTTATAATAATAATATTTTAACAATAAATAATGGTATTAAAAATAAATATTGGTATTAACAAAATAATAACATTTATTTATTTATTCATTCATTCGTTTTCCTTCGGCTTAGTCCCTTTAATTCATCACGGGTCGCCACAGCGGAATGAACCACCAACTTATCCAGCATATGTTTTACACAGCAGATGCAATCCCAGCTGCAACCCAGTACTGGGAAACATCCATACACACTCATTCACACGCATACAATACGGCCAATTTAGTTTATTTAATTCACCTATAGCGCATGTCAATGGACTGGGGGTGGGGGGTGTTAACCGGAGCACCCGGAGGAAACCCACGCGAACACAGGAAAAACATCCACACAGAAATGCCAACTGACCCAGCTGGGACTCAAACCAGCAATCTTCTTGCTGTGAGGCGACAGTGCTAACCACTGAGCCACCACGTTGCCTTTATTTATTTATTTATTTATAAAGGCATGTTTTCACAAATGTTTGTCCTCTAGTGGATTTACATTTCTAACTATTTTGTGGTGGGCATGTGGCTGGATGACTGGCACTGGCATCAACCAGCTCCTGTATAACTATAGTCTGTCTGAAAACATAATTACAACTGTCTACTTTTGACTTATGCACAGCCTGTCATTACGCTTGTTCTTCTATATAATCTACACACGTTATCACAACTTAACTCATAAGGGACAGCAGACATGATGCACACAGCAGATAAATCTCCTAGTAGGAAACAAATCTGTATCACTGTAACCTTAAACACGTGGAAAATGAACTCACTCTCAGCAATAACATCCTCCACGACCTCAATGGCTTCATCAAACTCTCCGGTCTCCACCTGGACTGGGTTTGCTCCCACTTCCAGCTCCTAAAATGTCAAAACAGAAAATATTATTGGTATGGATCGTGTGCAGCCGAACCCAGCTTTAAACACAGCTTTCCTTTTTTATGTGAGGAAAATATGTAAAAGCTGAACTTCAAAAGCATAAGTGAGCGAATGACCCACATTACTGACATCTGTGTGCACATGTGGCGAAGCAATGAATTGTAATTATTCCCTTTTAGATATATTTTCAAACTTTTATGGATTCCAGGCCCCCAGGGAATTAAACAGGAAGTTGCACACAAAGACATCTGGTCCCATAATGGGGTTTATTTCTGGACTTGACTTGGCTCCTTAAGATACACTTAAAAAAAAAAAAAAAAAAAAAGAGATGCACTTAAATATTAATGTAATGCAGGGTATCCACAGGGTCTTAAAAAGTCTTAAAATCTCCTAAATCTCAAAAACAAAATTTGCTGATTGTGTTGTAGGTCTTAAATCTTTTTTTAAACAGGTATTATTTTCCTTTGTTCATGTAGTTACTCAATCTGGCCATCACTAACATTCTACCTTAATAAAACATGACTTTTCTATTTAAAATGTTATTTTGAACTCTCATAACATAATGTTTTAATTATTTTCTATACAATAACATTTGTTTAATAGTTCTCCATGTAATTACTGCTGAGAACACTGACCTGGACAGATATTTGTGCACACATTTAGTTTATTATTGTTTTTAAAATAAATAAATATATAAATATATATATATATATATATATATATATATATATATATATATATATATATATATATATATATATATATATATATATATATATATACATATATATATATATATATATATATATATATATATATATATATATATATATATATATATATATATATATATATATATATATATATATTCATATTAAAGAAAGGTTATTACCTCTTCAACAGCTGGCTCCTCTTCAGTCTGAAAAACGAAATTAATACAAAAAATGAAAAAATGAAAAATGAATACAGACTTTAACACATTTAAATGTAAAACAACTTTACTATGAACATTACAAAAATAAAAAATGCTTATTAATTTTGATATAAAACTTGTTTCAATTTAATTTTTTGCCATTCAAACAAAAGTACTCATTGAAAAAACATCAAAAGTGTTTATTATATACACATGTATTTACAGTTTGGAAAAAAAATGAAGAGACCACTAAACATTCAGTTTTTCTGGATTAACTGAATGTTAGTATTTGTTTTATTCTATAAAGTACTTGTTTGTTTACTTATTTGTTCATTTAATGACAATTGGTAAAGAAAATGCAAATGATAATTCAGTGCTATTCTACTAAATCGTTCATTCATTCATTTTCCTTCGGCTTAAGGCTGATTTATACTTCTGTGTCAATTGCACGCGTATGCTCCAGCGAAGCCTGTGCTTGGTCACATAGCCCTTACCATCGCTGACGCCAAAGGTGATGTGCACCTCTCCAAAAACATGCCACCTTTTTTCACCATTTGTCAAAGAATGTTTTAAATTACAACCCTGTTATTTTAAATTGATTAATGTCACCATGAATCTACAGAACACAACCAAAATTACCCAAACACATAACTATAAGCTGTAAATTTAAAGATTGTTCAATCGCTCTCTTTTTTTTTATCGCTGCATCTTACTTAAAATTATTAATTAATTTATTTTTGTCTTTTTTTTTTTTTTAGCTTTACTTACTGGAGCAGCCAGAGTCTTGCCAGCGAGGCAGAACAGGAAGAAGATCCAAACCCTCATCTTGAGTTTCAGCCTAAGCAAAAAGAAAAAAAAAAACAAATCCTCACATTAACTCCCAGAGCACCCAAAGCTCAAGGTAATCTTAAGCATACAGAGCATCACATGATCATATCAGTATTATGCACATAACTAGTCTTATCCTGAAATATAAGGAGTGTAGACAACAGAAACACACACATACATTCCTTTCAACCTCATATACCGCTGTGGTATCAGTCCAGCTGTGGCTTGAGATCAATAACGTAACAGATCAAGACCTCAGCGGCTGAACCACACGCGTTCAGGCCACCAGACCTGCTCTGTATTCTAGACGACAGAGAAGTAGCCTACAGAAGTCAG
This sequence comes from Danio aesculapii, assembly GCF_903798145.1. Classification (NCBI taxonomy): domain Eukaryota; kingdom Metazoa; phylum Chordata; class Actinopteri; order Cypriniformes; family Danionidae; genus Danio; species Danio aesculapii. Next base: position 27,933,829 of record NC_079448.1, read on the forward strand.
TCTCTACAGACGCTGAAGCTGATTGAGATAAGAGCTCTGTCTGTCTTTGTTCTGCTGGCTCGACTGCTCTCCTCTCGCTCAAAGAGACAGACTGATGTGAGATGTTCTCCTTGAGCAACGACACTTTCCTGCGGGGCGATACGGGCTTTTTGTCTGAAAGCATTCGCTACCTTGTCCATTTTCTCCGTACCAGAGATCTCTCTTCCTTTTGGTTGCCTTGTCTCTTTCTATCAATATAGATATGCTTTGTTTATGGCTGAAAGGTTCAAAGCAGTCATTGCAGCGTTGATCAAATCTTCTGACATTTTTGGGTGCACTAAAGATAAAAGATGAAAGCTAGACAGTATTGTTTCTCTGTACAAACACAGATCCGGTACTAGCTACAAAAACAATAGACACCCTGCAATTTGTGAACATGAAAGGCATGATTGTGATGCTTCCATACAAACTGCTATGACTAGGTTTGGCTGTTAAAATGATCGGGTATTGAGGAAGCGTTCGTCAGTTCTTGTAATAAGTTTGATGAATATGCATCGTGACATTTTTGGACTTTATAAGTGATTTGGATCCGAGCTAATTCCCTCCCCTCAAGCTGTGCCGGGTCTGTTTGTGCTTGAGTGGGTAATGGGTGGGATTACTTCATATTATCTGCGCATTCATAATTGGCCGAGTTGTAAAATTCTTAAGGGATTTAAGGAGTCTTCTTGAAAGCACTGACCTGAAAATAATTTGCCCAGCAACTGCTGAGAATCTCCTTGGCTTGTTGCTCAAGGTTGTGAAATTCCTTGTTTTGTCAAGAAAAAAAAAACCTTGAGGTGAGATGAGCTCATAAATTCTAATGAATATGACAGAGCTCCTTCTAGTGACATATGCCAAACATTTCCTATCATTTTATCTACTTGGGGCTAGGTTTGCTAATGGTCTGGGTTTCTTTTAACCTTTTTAAACCCTGTTAAAAAAAATTTACTGTCAGAATTTACTAAAGGTATGGTTTGAAAAGATGTGGACACGGTGACCTTATACACTGTAATAAACGATTAGTTGACTTTGCTATCATTGAATTAGATTATACCATTAACATCTCACATGAAGTGATCAAAGTGGTTCAATAGGTTTCCTATTTAAAGCTTTACCCCTCTGTAGTTACGTTGGGTACTAAGACCAATGAAAAATTAATTATACTCTCAATCCAGCATAACAATCAAGGAAATTGGCATATGATGGCTGCAGCAAGCATAATAATATATTGTGGCGACAGTACCTGAAATTAGTCCCCAGCTAGGTAACTTCCAATGTTCAATTCAATTCAATTCATGTTTATTTTATAGCACTTTTACAATGTAGATTGTGTCAAAACAGCTTAACATAGAAGTTCTAGTAAATTAAAACCAGTTTTCAGAGTTGAAGATCAGTTTAGTTCAGTTCAGTGTGGTTTAAATTTTACTGCTGAAAGTCTAAACACCGAAGAGCAAATCCATTGATGCGCAGCTCCACAAGTCTCAACCAAGCAAGCCAGTGGCTACAGTGGCGGGGAACAAACTTCCCCAATTGACGAAAGTGAAGGAAAAAACCTCAAGAGAAACCAGGCTTCAATGTGAAACCAATGTCACCAGAGCAAAGTTTGTGTATTTGCAGAGTTGATGAAAGTTAGCGACATTGACATATGCTACGTAATTTCATTGCGGCATTGACATATTGGCCTAGAAGATAGCAAAACTTTTTGTTTTCAGTCAGTCTTAGTACACAATGTAACTACAGAAGAGTCAAACTCTTTGGTCAATTTTGGCCATGCTAATGGTTTAATCCGATTCAATGATTTATCCTAGCTGAGCTAAAAGTTCTCCAGCCAGACCCAGAGATTGGCTGACTGGATTCAAAGATGCTAAAAACTCAACTAATTTAAAAAGGTGGACTAATCCTTTAAGTTAATGAACTAAACGCTTAATTATTGGCATTGTGTTAACTGACTTTTTTAAAGTGAAGTAACTTATTGCTTTTTAAAGTGTAGCATATGTGTTAACTTTTGAGGTGCAAAATTTATCTGATATTATTAGTCATGATTATTTAATGTCTCCCAAAAAATTAGGGCTTAGATTATGTTGTGCTTGTAAGTAGTAGAGTGCCTACATCTGAATATCTTTGACTCTGCTTGTTTGTGACACTATTCACAATTACATGACAATAACATTTTAAAAATGTACATTTCCTTGTGTTTTTGCATGTAAGTGACATTATCAAAACATTTGTAAACACAGACCAGCAAAATATTACGAAATATGCTGTATTATGCATGCCAAGCCAGTTGGCGATGTGACTGGAAACATCTTCATGATGTCACTGTTTTCACAAAATCATATTGATAGTAGTGTCAATTTAAGAATGTCGTTTCAAGTCTCAAAAATTGACAAAAAATGGACAGAAAAGTAAAAAAAAACTAATTTTGTACATTAGTTAAAATACATAATATTGTTACATTGTATAGTTTCCTTGTGAGAATGATAGCATTCTTACTCTAAAAAATACTGGTTTGTTTTGCAACCCAACATTGACTCAAATATGGACAAACCAATTGTTGTCTAAAAAGTGCAATGTAAATGTAATTGAAAAAATAACCCAATGTTGGGTTTGTCCATATCTGATCCAACACTTGATTATGACAATGCAGCATTTTAGTGTATTTGATTCCCCAAAAATAACCAATTGGGAACTAAACGGGAATATGCAAATGTAAGCAAATGTTAGCGGACATTTCTCTCTTTGCTGGATCGTTTAACAAACAAACAGTGTCCTCTTATGGATGTTTCATAAGAAATGTTACAATTAAAAAAAAAAATCTGGGTTATTTCAACACAACACTGGGTCCCATATGGACAAACTCAACTGATGGGTTAAAAAAGGTTCATTTAAATGAAATTGAAAAAATGAACATCGTTTGTCCATATTGGGATACAACATCCCATTTTTACAGTGCATTAGTAGACATTATCAGTAGATAACCTACAGCACTTTTTACTTCAATCTGCACTTTTATGGGATTGTGGTCTCTTGCCTATTTAGTATACTGTACTCTATCTGACATTTAATCTCCTCCCCTCCACATCTGACTGCATGGGTAAACTCCGATTTGCCTTCATACAATCAACCTTTGTCACTGTGATATACAAAAAAATGTTTTTTATTTTTCACTGTAATCTCTCTCATATATGCCAGAATTCCATAGATTATAGATTACATTTAGCCTATTGTTGCTATTGCTAAGTTTACCATAGAACACTTGTTTTTAAGTGCATGACGCATGATCTCTTGTATTCATTACATGAAATCTGTGTAACCAGGTGCATAAACCCTTCAGTGGCTGTTTTCTTTGGAAAAATAGCTGGTTCCTTATGACTTGAGATGCCCCATCTCTCTAATGCACCTAGACATGGAAAACTACAGAGACTCTGTCACTCGTTGACATTTTGAAACTTGGCAGACAAAGAATCTTTTCACTTTCTGTCAAACAAAAATGCCCTATTTTCACAAGCTGAGGCTGTGTGAGTCATAGGACGAAGGAAGCAACCCGACATCATGTCCTGTATTTAATTTGGAGGTCCGCTCTGTTCTCTTCAGGCATCTTGGCACATTTACGTAAGTCACTTTCTTTGGCTAAACTAAAAGTCTATAACTCTGGTGGAATCACTTTAGAGCAAAACAACTTATTTTATTTGGAAGGTCACTTCCAAAATCAAACATCCCTGAACCCGAAGGTATAAAGGATGCCTTTTTTACCCAGTATTTAATTTAGAGTTTAGTTAGGTAAGCAGGTTGTGGGGTGTAAACCCCGAGCAAAACAGCAGCTCAGTACTCTGCTTTTTCTTCCGAAGAGTCATTTTCCAGAAGCTCTGCAGGCGCAGTTCTCTCCCTCTCTGGAGCGACAAAACAGGTGGCTCAATCTCTTGACAAACAAATGAGCTGCAAAACTGTATCCACCATATTTGAATTGCAGCCAACTCATCATTACAGATTTAAATATTAAACAATACATGACCTCTGATTTCTTTAACAAACCTCACCCAAGGTAGTTGTATATTAAACACACACAGACACTAAAAAAGCCAAATATCATCATCAATGCCCAGCACTGGGATCGAGAGTTTGGCATAGTGGGCATGCTTGATTTATGGAGCAGGAAGCCACTTGGCATGAGGAGTAAACCTCTGCACGAGCCACCTGTCCATTATGACACAATTACTTCCCTGCATCTGTGCAATGTTTGGAGCTAAACAGAAAAACAGACCCCTTTTTAGCTAAAGCCCCCTTGAAACAGTGAACCTGCCACATGGAAAAACATTTAACATGACAAAAACAAATCTGCACTGACATGCTAATGCTAAAACGTTATCCCAAATCAACACATCCCTAGATTTCTGGTTTCAAAGGAAATTAAACCTCTCTGTAACCTTATCGTGTTTTCTGCGGAAACAAGGAATTGCTACAAAGCTAAACCTTGTGCAGAAAAACAAAGTGGAAGAGAGGATATTTTATCCTCTGTTGAAAAGCAGTTGTACCAGGACCTCTGAGACAGACAAAGGACAGTCAAAAGAGAGTGACTGAGCAAAAAAGGATCCGTGTAACTTGAGTTAACAATCACCTGACCTTTCTAAGTGGTCAGCCCTTCCCCCAGCTCTGTGTGTAAGTTAAACCGCTCTGTTGTTATTACTACTGCTTCATCCCGAGCAACCGTCTTTGGGAAAGGAAATGAATTTCACCTTATGAATAAAAGCGTATCACCTTGAAAAGACCTTATCTTGTGGCCAATAAAATGTGACTTATTCATTTATATTCCTATCTGATCTTCAAGGTGAGCGCAAGCCACAAATCACTGCAGAAAAAAATGGGGTTAAAACTAGATTTGGGCTAATCCACATTCTTAACCTGATCCTTTAGCTCTTATAAAACTATGATCTTTTTTATATTTTAGAGAGCAAATCTTTACTTTCTTTAAGTAAACATTCTTTATTTTTATTTATATATATATATATATATATATATATATATATATATATATATATATATATATATATATATATTTTTTGACAATGAGCTATATGCACACGGACCTTTAATTTTCAGCCAGGCAGCCCAGAGGGTTTACAGTGAACTGTCTTTCCATTACAAAATTGTCACATTTAAGATCTGATTTCTTTAGAAATCAGCTATCTTCACTGCCTGTTAGATATACGATATGAAGTGGGTCTTAGATCGGACAAGATGCACTGCGTTAAATTCAATTTCCCCCCCGCCATGTCTTTAAAATATGACAGTTTATTTGACCCCAGTATTTTCAATAGAATTTCTGCACTAGCCTGTTGCTACTGACGGTGCTAGTGGTTACAACAGTCTTTCATTTTGTTTTACGCTTGAACAACTAAATTAATGCTTAAGTCTATTGAACTCAATGTATAAAATAGTCACTATAAGCTTTCACCGGAAGTTTATCGTTGGCTTTAAAACGCTAGCTGTGCGTAGAGCCTATTGTGAATGCATTGCAAATAGACTAAGCCATATCTGATCAACATATCTGATCCCCCCCCCCCCCCAACAAAAAAACTGGATTATTTCACTTATCTGATGAACATAATAGAAGATATTTTTTAATAGTATTCTTGTGTCTTATCACGAAAATTAACAACTGCACTGTAAAAAATATTCACTATTTATATGTTGCTTTTTAAGTACTACTATCTAAACATTCCCAGATCATTTGTAATTTATTGGAAAGCCTTTTATTTGTATTTTTTAAATCAAGTTATCAAAACCAAGTGATTTTGTGAATGAAAAAGAAATTATATCAGCAAAGCGGGTACAAAAACAATTCTCAAGTAAATGTATCTCGCTTTAAGAATGTTTAGATATCAAAAAATACTTTTTTTTCTTCAAAATATCTTCTTTTATGACGGAAGAAATTAATGTAATAAACGCTCATGCTGGTTTGAAACAACTTGACATCAAAGGATGGCATAATTAGCATAAACCTAGTTAAGCCTTTAAATGTCACTTTAAGCTATATAGAAGTGTCTTGAAAAATATCTAGTAAAATATTATGTACTGTCATCATGGCAAAGATAAAAGAAATCAGTTATTAGAAATGAGTTATTAAAGCTATTATGTTTAAAAATGGGTTAAAAAAAATCTTCTCTTCGTTAAACAGAAATTGGGGAAAACAAATCAGGGGATTTAATAACTTGGACTTCCACTGTAAATGAAATTCAAACTTGTTTGTATCGTCATGCAGGGTGAAAAATCTAAATGTCATCCATACCATACATTTATATATATATTTATATACAATATAAACATTTCTCATGAAATTTCTCGAAAACTTGTATGACATGCATCGGGATGCTTGAGAATTTGCTAGAAAAACTTTCTAACCAAAGTTTTACATAACAATACACTCTTCTGGCAGCTGTGGCCTGACAGTTTGTCTTCTCACGAATATTGTTTGTCTACAGCGGCGACATCTGCCTTGTTTCGACAAGGTCTCAAACAGCTGGTGAAAAATCGGCATTGAAACACGCATTCCTTTTGATGGGAGTAATTGTAAAGGGAGGGTCTATAAGGCCGAAGTCTATCTCCCTTCCCCCTCCATCCCTGACTCCGGCTTTACCCCTCCTGCTGCTTATGTGGCACACAATACCTCAATATTGTGCTGCTCTCTAAGCCCTATACAGCTCCCGTTCTGCATCAAACTTTGAGGAAACACCACAGTAAGGACGTCAGCTTGATAAATAGCTAGTTCACATTAAATTCACAAAGACTTTGTGATAAATAAGTGCAGAAAGTTCACACAAAATAACAGACACCTGCTTTCTATGGATGTTTTACAAAGACTTCAGTTGTCTCTGTAAATCTGTGCTTTCAGGAGAAAATGATGCTTACAACTTTGAGATAGTTTGCATGCAAATACACTTTCAGAAATGCAGATGTTTAAACTGTTTTGTTCAAGTGGTCATAAAAGGGATTTAAGTAAGTACCCTAAAGCTACATTTTAGTAGGTAAAGTGTGCATATTAGTACCTAAAAAGTACAAAACATTGACAATGGCAGCTTTTGTATCTGTACTTTTGAGTGTTTAGGACAAAAATGAAGCTACTGTTTGTTTTGACAATGGTTTTAACGGTGTTAGTAAGTCAATGTTTGACAGTAAGATTTTGGAGAATGAGAAGATGAGGCAAATGAAAGCTCTTACCTTCTGTCCGTCTTACAGAGAAGCCAGAGGAGAAGTCAGCTGGTGAAAGGCACCGAAACTTTCTGAAAGCAACACAAGTTCACACAGAAGACATTTGCTGTGGGCAGGTCCACTCAACCCCCTTCACTCTGATTTAGGAGGGACGTCCCACAGTTAACTCTGTGTATCCAACTCACGTGGAACTTGTCGAACTTTTAAAAGTTCAAACATTTAACTCAGGTATGTGAATATTAAGATTATCCTATTGTGTTTAGCTTGATAGCTTTAGAAATCTACAAATATTTATTTTTTATTTTATTATTCCTATTTTTTTAAACCCTAAAAAGGATATTTTCAGTGAACCTAAAGGGATGGCTCACCCAAATATCTAAATGTCCTCACTATTTACGTTTTATGGCTTTTTTCAAATATATGTTGGGTAAAAAAACAGCCAGAATACTGTGGAGGTCAATAGCTGCTTTCCCCCCGACATTCTTCAGTATTCCTTCTTTTGTGTTCAACAGAAAAAAGAAACTCAAACCAGTTTGGAACAAGTGGGGAGTGGGTAAACGATGACAGGTTTTAATTTTTGTATGAACTATCCCTTTAACTGATTTCAGTTTGAGCAAACTCTGACAAACACAAAAGGCCAGATCCTAATTTGTGTCTGAGCTACAAAAACTCTCCCTTCCAGCGAAGTATTATTGAATTAAGCTTCATGTCAGATCATGTAGGTCAGTGTTGAATAGAAAGACTAATGCAGGGAATGAGCAACAGAGACTGAACTCATTTGGATTTGTCTGCTTAGATGTGCCTTTTATTTTATTTAAACTAAATGACGATAGATTTAGTTCAACTTAAGTCTAAAGGTGACAATTTATAGTTCCATTAGTTAATGTTAGTTAATTTACTAACACAAATAAGTAAGAAACTAGGTAACACTTTATTTTGATGGTCCATTTGAGTTTTAGTAGACCGTCTGCTTATTTTCTGCTGATACTGCTCCTTCAACAGACATTTAACTGACTATAAGAAACTTTGCAAGTACATGTCAACTTACACTAACCCTAACTCTAACCCTGACCCCAACCTTACAGTCTACTTATAATCTAATGAGAATTAGTTGGTATGACGATGCAGTGTAACTTAAATTCAACAAACGGATCATAAAAATAAATTGTGACCATAAACTATATTTATTACAGTATTTTCTCATCTTTAATGTTAGTTAATGTAAATAAAGTTGTTAATTTTTAGTCCTTGTAAAGTCACAGTGCCTTAAATAATTGTGCATTTACTTTTATAAATCTAATAATGCAGTAAATGCCAAATTAGCTAACATTAACTAATTGAAACATATTGTATAGTGTGACCAGTTTAAAATGTGCATTGATAACCCCAAATTAATTAAAAATGAAAATTTAAATTAGTTGACTTATTTTCATAAAATACATACAATTAAAAACAAATGATGTTGAAAAATGCACCAAAATATATAGAAATACAAAAACTACTACTATAAATAATTAAAGATAGAGTCAAACACATAGATGGATAGCACTTTAAATTAAGATTTTTTTGTATTGATTTTTTAATGTTTAAAATTACTTGTTTATTTGTAATAGAAACAAAAGTAAGGAATCATTTTATTAACTTGGTGCTTAGATTTTTAATACAGTCTATGATATTGTGTGTTTTTATGCGTGCTTGTTTAACAACCGGTAAATTACGTAAATTTACTGTAAAATAATAGACGTTAAATTACAGAAATTTACTGTAAAATAACAGATGTTAAATTACAGAAATTTACTGTAAAATAACAGACGTTAAATTACGGAAATTTACTGTAAAATAACAGACGTTAAATTACAGAAATTTATCGGAAATTTAAATTTAAAAGGCACCTAGGTTACTCCTTTTTTCAGATTTAATATGAGTCTTTTGTGTCTCCAGAATGTGTCTGTAAAGTTTCAGCTCAAAACACCCATCAGATTTTTAATCATACCTTTTAGCATCAGGAAGCGGTTTTGTTGTACTGCGCCTTTAAGTCTAGTCCTCCCCGCCCACCGTTTCTACATGCCTTTTTGTGTGCCTTAATCTCCTCCCTCAGCACGCAAATGACAGGATACTGGTTAATCTCCACTGCTGTATGGATATCTGTTATGTTAATGTACAAAATAAACCTGATTTAACATCCACAAATCGGGATTGAAGCATCTTCTTTTATAATTGTTCTGACACGCGGCTGTGGTGATAAAGTTAAACTGAAGTAAATCCCTGTAATTCATTACACACATGCACTGTTTTAAAACTTTTTAATCATGTGAATCTTACTCTTGATCACATTTTATGATGATTGATGATCCTAGCAAACTGAAGAGACCTTTTATTCCTGGTTGCTTGCTCACGTCCTGTCTTGTTGATATGATTATACACATGACCGGGAAATGTAATACGCAGCTGTCAATCAATTTGGTGGGCAGGGGGACCGCACTCCTACATCAAGTTGCGGTCGCTCTGAAAACCGCTCCAATTGGTCCACTGTTTTTATGTTGTTAAATTGAAAAAAAAGGACTGGTGTGTTTATATCACCCCAATATGACAGTCTACACACTATACCTACACATATGTCTGTCCAAACAGCTTGAAAAGTAGATTTTCACCATAGGTGCCCTTTAATGTCCATTATTTTACTGTGAATTTATGTAATTTAACAGTCGTTATTTTACGTTTTTTTCCATCGGCACCCCAGCCCCCGGAAAAAAAAGTTTATTTTTATTTTTATTTACAGTGTACAATAAAAATAAAACATATGTAAACCCATTAATGCTTGCTGCTAGTTGTATAATATATTTATTTTTTATGTGTACAGATGACTGTATTTTCAAAATGATCTCTGTTTACACTGATCCCACTGGTAATAGGGTGGGAAAATAATACGCTTCCATTTTCGACCATGTTGAAATGTATTTTTTGTTAAAGATATTTTATGTATGATATTTCTGTTCGAAAATAAATAAATGAAAACAAACCAAATCCATAAAAATAGCTAAACAGTAACCTATTTAAACAGTGCTCATTTTCGAAAACTTTCACTTTAAACCCTGTTTTAAAAAGTTTGCATTTTCAGACCAGGAAAATTGAAATTATCATTATTTACAACAGTATGAGGATGAAGGTGAGCAAATCTTTAATTTTGCGTGAGCGGTCCCTTTATAATCTAATCTAACCAATATTTATATCGAAACAATTCTATGTAATTGACCTAATCACTAAGTTTGCTAACTTTTTTGTAACTAACCTGCTGTACACTCAACAGTGTTCACTTCATTGATATAGAACTGATTCATTTCTGATCCTCAGAGCATTTATGATCTGATAACGATGCGCAGATAATCTACAGTGGCTGACTGCAAATGTAGCATGTTTTTCAGATGGTCAGCACGTTTTTTTTCTTCCCTTTTTCGAGAGAGAGTGTCAAATTGTTGAATACTTAAAAAAATCCAGTCTGAAATTCCAGAGCTCATCCCACTGTACAGTCTGTAAGTTTTGTGTGTCCAGACAAACAGGCTAAAGCAAATGAGCTCTCTCTTTTCATTTTACAAATGTTTAGCCAGGTCTAAGTAGTTTACTCTGCTATAGATTGCTCATGTCTGTACTTTCTGAGTGTACAGAGCAGTAAGGAGAGAAACATCTGGATGAGACAACGCTGGAAAAAAATAGTTTCTCTGCAACGTGGCATTTTCCATTCTGGCCTCTGCAGACACTGAAAACAGGCCACGGAGGAGTGTAATTATTCTGTGCTCTGCAGACGTGGCGCTGTCTGTGGGATCTAACAGGATCACAGAGGGTCACAGTCTCCAGGGAGTTTATATTAGACTCTCACACATTTCAATTCCTCTTATAAGATAAAAAGAAATTGAACCCACAAAGGTAAACTAATAAAGTTCATGAGTCTTAAAATGTAGTGATACTGTGAAATATAGTAAATATTGCAAAAAACATTGCAAAATAAATAAATGAAGAGTTTAGATGCAAAAAACTCTAAATGTTGTTTGATATTGTCTTCTAAAATGAGTATTTTTCCCTGACTCCTGTGTCTAGACTTAGTAATAACTTTCAATGAGTCCTTATCATTGCCTTTAAAGTAAAATAACTGAACATAAACATAGGCTGAGAAAAATGCTAATTTTAGAAGAACGTTTCAGGTGGCATTTAGAGGTTTTTGCATCTGAACTCTTCAAATAATGTCTATGATATAAAATGATAAAACAGGGATGCCAAAACTTTTTCGCATAAAGAACCAAAAACCAAATATCATTGAGAGCTCTGGGCCGAAGGTAAATATACCAAACTATATTACAATAAAGTTGCCATGTGTAATTTTCAAATTTATGTCCTAATATTTCAAAATAAATATAAAACATTACTTTAAATCTTATTAACTAATGCAGTATAACTTTAAATGATAACTTATTGCAATAAAAAGTCACATTTATAACGCAGTGGAGTTCAATGCTGAATACACTAGTCAAGCAGAATCTGCCTTTGAGTTGCTCACCAAAGATAATCTGATTATTTTACACCATTTAATTGAAACATTTAATTTTCAGTTAACTTTTAACAGTAAAACAAACAAACAAGGGTTACATTAAAGGGCACCTAGGTTACCCCTTTTTTCAGATTTAATATGAGTCTATTGTGTCTCCAGAATGTGTCTGTAAAGTTTCAGCTCAAAACACCCATCAGATTTTTTATTATACCTTTTATAAGTTTCTTTTTTATACCTTTTTCCACCAGGAGGTCGGTTTTGTTGTACTGCGCCTTCAAGGCTAGTCCTCCCCGCCCATCATTTCTACGTGCCTTTCTGCGTGCCTTAATCTCCTCCCTAGGACAACAGACAGACATTAAGGAATCAGATCTCACGTAGCGTTTGTGAGAAATACTACAGTAAGAACTTTACCAATGAGTATTTGATGCATTTGTTGTGGAGTTGCAACGATGAGCCACACACAATGTCGATAAAAAGTTCATGCGCACACACACATACACAGCGCAGACACGCACACACACATACAGACAGGGTGCTCGTTTAGCTTTACACTCTTTTTGCATGCATATGTGACAGGATACATGTTAATATCCACTGCTGTATGAATGTCTGTTATGTTAATGTACAAAATAAAGCTGATTTAACGTCCACATTATGGGATGTGTTGAAAAAAAGTGCATTGAGTGTGTTAACTAGTGACATTAGGAGTTAAGAAATGCAATCCAATTTTTTTTTTCTTGGTGGGGCAGTTAAAGGGTTATTTTACATTTATTTATTGTTGTTTAGCATTTTATTATATACAGATTCTAATATAAATAAAATAGCAAGAATCTGCAACCATGAAATTAATGTTGGCTTATACTGTGTACGTTTTTAAAACAACATTATATATTTTTTCTTTACTCTACACTGAAAAATAAAGGTACTAGAGCTGTCACTGGTGTGGTACCTTGACAAGTACACTTTTAGGTGCTAAAATACACACTTAAGAGACCAATGTTTCAGGTACAAACATGTACCTTGCCAGTGACAGCTTTCATACCTTAACTTCTGAGAGTGTATTTGTTTTAAAACGTGTCAAAATATTGCATCACAAAAGTTGGCCCTTGATATGTTTTGAAAGAAGTGATCTTTGGTCGATTTTTACGGGAAATACCTCTCTTGGGGCTTAACTGAAAATAGCTGGATGCTGAATTACACACCAGACGGTGGGATTTCGACCACCGTTTCCTCAATAAAGTTCCACAAGCTCTTCAAAGATGGCCATCCTTTAAGGAACAAGGTCCCTTTTCATGCTGGTTCCTGTTTAGACTTTATGTAAACTCTAGCCAACAGGACCGGCAAATAATATCAACACTGGCCAGGAATATATCATCACACATTAGCACTATGCATCTACACAAGAGGATGTGAGCATAAATCATTTGCTTTATAGGGCAGGCTCAGGTGGCTTCAAGCTGATAAAGCTGAAATATAATTAAAACGTACAGTTCAACGTGTTATATAATTTATAACATCAGTGAGCACTGTGTTTCCGTGTTACACGTTCTGTTGACTAAAAGTAACTTTGCAGCTAAATATCCTTAGCAGAGTATTTATTTTCATTTTGCATTTTTAATGACAAAATCATCCATTGCAGGTGAGTTTCAATTGAATTAGTTTAATCTTTAATTTGAATAAGCAAGTTAGTTAAAAATGTATTCACAGCACTGAACGTGTTTCCAGATTACCTCGGAAGAACGAACTCAGTTGGAAGGCTGAGAGAACCCAGAAAATCATTATGAGAATGGAGGTCTGCATATTTGTGCCAGTCTGTTAAATAAAATTGCTTAAAACATGTAAATGTTTTACAGAAAGTAGTTAAAGTTTGCATAACCAATGATTTATCTTAGACCCGTCCATACGTAAATATGACGCCTGTTTTTTGACCTGACTTACGTATTAACGGCAGCACCTGTGGATATAACTGATAAATTATGTGTTCCTATTGTCCACTGCCACCAAAGTGACGGAATTCGTCGTGAAGATTGGAGAAAAAATGAAACATGCTAGACTTTCTGTGATGGTGTCGTGACGCGTCGCAGACATGGTATAGGTTGTCGTGTTTCAAACTATGCCACATTACTCGAGAAGAAATGATTGAATGTGTCACGATGCCCGTTTGTCGTTTACGACTCCCCACGACACAAGGAAATTGTGCCAAAATCTTGACAAAACTGTGTGATCTGACCAGGGCTTAAGTTAACATACAGAGATAAAAATTTGAGAAAACTATATGAATGTACAAATGTATTTATATATTTTTTCAGGAATAATGTAAACAATGTGATGTTTTCTGTTTATTTACGGATGTCAATTGCATTATAGGATCTTGATCTCTGTCGACTTTTGATGTTGAAAATTCAACTCTATAGTTTATCAAAGTGACTTTTATTGACATTTAAGTAGTTTGAAATAATATACAGAGAAATTAGTCTGTCAAAAAAAAAAATGTATACTGGCAGTTGTTTATTACAATGTTGTATACCATAGTTACAACACCAACCCAGACAATATATTCCTTTAAACTATTAAAAAGGCTAACAAAAGTAATTATTTCAAATTTTTTAAGGTAACAAGTTGTTGAAAGAAAGACCAAGCTCCCATAATGCAATTCAAAAGCATAAATAAATGGGAAAAATGAAAAAAAAAAAACAACAACAAAAAAAACATGATTTACAAAATAAGGAAAACTGTTAATTTACATATTTTTTTCAGTGTAGTAGAACAGTGTTTAACAAAAAATACCAACTAAAAATAATTTTGTGTAAAACAAACTTATTAAAATGACAGAACAGCAATAATTGTAGCAGAAAGATTTTAGAAAAAATTTAAAAGAAAGATTTTAACGAAACTTTCTGAAGGTTACATCAGTCAGAAATGAGTAGGACGTGTAGAAGGATTTCAGCACATCTGGACACCAGTCTCTCACTGCTCTGCTGTGATCTTCATCAGGTGAAGTTTACACCAGAGCATTTTTGGTTCAAAACACATTTGTTATGGTTACGATTGGTGTCCACATTATTTTGGCATCATCATCCCATGAAAAGGATAATTTAAAAAAGTGCCATAGGCCCATTTTAGTTTGCAAATGTTGATGATCCATTTCTGTACAGATGGATTGAAACTAAAACTTTTGAAAACAAGGCATGACTATTCTCAATCTCTGGCTGGTCCTCTAGATTATTATGTATCATTCCTTGATTCATCAAGCCCTGATCATGTGACCATTACAAGACTGGTACAGTGCAAGTATGGATGCCGGCAAAATATGTGCGTGTAGTGAAAGTGAATGGTTCTGTGTCATGTGTTTTATGTATATGGATTAAGTTTTTTCTCAAACGGAAAAAAGGACAAAAGGAATTCTGCACGAGTAACGTTTTCAGACTAAAACATAATTTTAAAATGAAACACTAGTGTAAATGGCACCTGTGTAATATGGATGGACTTTTTCTGAACTGAAACACAATGAAAACACCAGTGAGGAGTGCTTTCATTCTAAAACACTGTTTGAAAATCAAAAGCGGACTAGTGTAAAAACAGACTCAGATATTTTCAACCAGGTTTAGGTCAGGCTGGCCACTTCATTATTTCAGTGTTTCCAGCTTCGAGGGACTGCTTTTCTTCTATTGTTTTGTGATGGGGGCTTGTTTTTCTGCATGAAAATTGCTGGCTGATTGTTTGGTGAATGCAGGCAAGAATGTCATGTTGCCGAAGGAGCTTAAACATTTGCATTCACTGATCTCATCTTTTTAAGAGTCTTCATTTCTTCTGCAGAAAACATCAATAAACTACACCAGCTCACATCCATGTTTACTGTGCCCAGTTTAATGATAAACATGATGTTTCCCATCAGACCCAAATAAATAAAAACTTTGGACCAGCTCTCTGTCCACACAACATGTTCCTTCAAAGGTTAGTATGGCCCTTTGATTCTTTCTGTTTATGAAAGGTTTGGTTACTTCAAGGCTTACAGTCTACATTCTGACTCTGTGTGTCAAGAAAAGATGCTTGTTGAACTGATTGACCACTGATTTTCTGCATTATTTTCAAAATAACATGTCAAAAATGCAATTGATTTGATGTCAGTTGACTATGCCCAAGCAACATCAAACTGACATCTAATACTGCTGTCAAAAACACATCAAAAATTGATTAGCGTTCTGTTATCTTTGCTTGAGATTTATTTATTTATTTTTTGACAAATTGATTTTGTTTTGACATTAAGGTTGTTGTAGAGACACAAATTCCAGTATAAATTTGGGATTTAGAATTGAAGCTTTCAGACTTTTCTTATATTCTAATACTTTTGTGTCATTATTTTGGTAGTCAAAAGAGCATCAATGTGTGGATGTCAAATTGACGTCAAGGTTTTAACATCACAGGCCCGGTAGCCAGTTGGGGGGTTTGAGTGGTTTGAAAGACCCACCTCTCACTGACAAAGGTCCAGAATTTGTCTTGTACATATGCCATCATAAATATGAAAGTGAAAATAAACATAAAGCGAAAATAGCCCATCGAAAAAGTAATTAAGGCCAAGCGGAATCCTCTGTTGGCTGTCGCTTCATTGTCACTTCAGCCAGTGCATACAAAAATTCCATGAGTCCAACAACCAGCTGTGCAAGAAAACATACAATCTGAAGTCATCTTTTAATACTGTATTGTTTTTAAATAGAGAAAAGATTTGACAAGCAACTTTTATTCTAAATCTTATTCTTGAAACAAAAAATGACCAATGAAAAGGGGTGAAGCCCCAAAACCAGCCCATATTCAAATGAATTTGAATACTAATTTGGTTTAAATATTGTTGTTGTATCCATGAATTTTCAATTTTTACAAGAGAGGCTAAAAAAATTACAATTTACATAATTATTATTATTATTATTATCATTACGTTTACATTTATTTATTATTCAAAGGGCCATATTCTGACTGAGGAATGTTGAATGTGCTGGCCAGTTTATTTGCCAAATAAAAAACAATAGGCTACTGTTTTTAATTAAAAAAAAATTTCTAATGATATATGACGTAATAATGTTGTATTTGATCCATTTTTTATTTTTATTTTAAATCTTTAGGGCATATCTTTGGTACATTAAAAGTGTGGTTATGATGACCATCCAACAAGCTAATCCAGCTAAAAATAGTGCTTAAAGAGTCACTAAAATGCAGTATTTAAATTTCACAATAAATAGAAAATGATGCAAATAACTACAAATGGTCCACTTTTTGAGGAAAAAAGAACCACCCTTTTCACCAGGCTGGCTACATGTCTGCATCAGATCAATTTGCAATTTTGACATGCTTTTAGACATGTTTTAGACATGCAGCCTTTAAGCAAACTTGATTGAATTGATTCAATATTTTAGAAATCACTGTTTTGGAATTACCTGCATCTCTTCCTTTTGCTGAAAGAGTCATCTTTTGGGTTGAGCGGTTTAATTCACTGAATTTCTACAAAGACATTTGTATACTGTAAACTCGCATACTTTTTAGTGACATCCATACATGTTTATTACCTTCATTTGAAACAGGGGTGTCCAAACTCGATCCTGGAGGGACAGTGTCCTGGGGAGTTTAGCTCCACCCCTAATCAAACACATCTGAACCAGCTAATCGAGCTCTTACTATAGATATACTAGAAACTTCCTGGCAGTTGTGTTGAAGTTGGAACTAAACTCAGCAGGACACAGAGTTTGGACATCCCTGATTTAAAATAATTACAATTTTACATATTTATACTTTTCTGATCCCTTAACTCTGTGGTTAGTTTTTTTTTTTTTTTTTGGAACAATATAAACAAATGTTTCAGTATACTGTTAAGTTAACATATACATTCTCGGTCAATTTACTTTTCAAGTTTTACTGCAAATGTCACATCCATAACGCTAGTATCGAGTCTTGCCCTGGTAATCCAGTTTCAGTTTGACAAACCACACACACATTTTGTTCATCAGACCATATTTTTCTCGCTCTTTCTTGATTTGTTTTCATTTTTATCAGTCGATATTACTCAAAATATATATTATTATATATATTAGTACAGGCTAAAACATAAAAATAAATGATAATTTCCAGAAGCAATATATAATATTAATATGCAAGTTTCTGGTCAGTTCAGTGGCATTGTTTACATTCTGTTCTCCAAGATGGTTCCCTGAAGATGCATCATAAAAACACTCTATATATAGTCCTCAACATAACTGAGTACACTCAGAATATTTTTATCCATTTCTCAGTGAATACAGGCCATGTATTTTGGTGCGTTTAAACAAAACAGATATATTAAACAGATATTTTTATTAAAATAATATTTTAGTCACCAAACAGATTTAGAAATTGAAAGATAATTCAATTAAATTCAAGCAAAGAAATGACAACCTACAAAATTTCAACTAAATTTGGACTGCTATTGTAAGTTATTTTGTTAGAAAAGCTCCAGATTTGGCTTCAGTAATCTAGTGTATATGCAAAATGTAATCGTTTTTAATAGCTTACTATTAAAAATATGAATTTAAAAGATAGATTTGTGAGGGCTTAGATTTGTACTTATATATGCTGAGCAGTGTACGTAATGCTTAAAATATGCATAAAATCGTTCTTGTACTGTTATAACTTCAAAAAGGACTAAGCAGTGACCTCATAAAATGTAGGGAATTGTAGTTTTTTCTCTAATTTAATCTCAGCTCTACTTGTTATGTTTAGTAAGTTGCGTAATGTCTGTTGGAGGAGCATCAAAATATAGTGTTAGCCGATATTAAGTAGACAGTCTACTAATCCTCTAATGACACGCAGTTGTAAATTCACTTGTAGTCAACATAATGTCTAAAAAGAGACCATCAAAATAAAGTGTTACAAGTTTCATCTTCAAAAAAACTGCAATGGCAACCACAATGAGCGAATGTGTTTGGCAGGAGAAGCGTCTCTTTGGTGTGACGTCAGTTGAAAGGAGCCCACACAAACTCAATGTGTCTTTTCACTGTGAACCATCTCATTGTCTCTGGAGCTTCTCTGTAATTTAGAAACAGACCCCATCATCTTTGCCAGTATGGCTACTGTGGAGACACAAAACACACACTCTTTATGCAATTGAGTTGTGTAATAACACTGGACAAAAGATAATAATAAGGAAACTTAATGAAGCTTGGATGCAGCTGTAAACCTTGAGAACAGATTTAAGTCTTTGTTTTTTATTATTAACTCATTTGTCATATTCATGAAATTTCATTCTACACAGCAGACAGTAGTCGATCTGCCAATATAATACTCCATTTACTCCAATCCATGTTTTATTTTAATTTAAGTTGTTTGTTTGTCATGCTTTTATATTGTGTCATTTAAAATATTAATGGTCATTACTTTATTATGCTGTCGCCTCACAGCAAGAAGGTTGCTGGTTCGAGCCTCGGCTGGGTCAGTTGGCGTTTCTGTGTGGAGTTTGCATGCTGGAAGGGCATCCGCTGCATGTGCTGGATACCCCGGATGTGGCGACCCCGGATTAATAAAGGGACTAAGCTGAAAAGAAGATAAATGAATTACTGCAATAAAAGCAAGTAAATTATCTATCAATTTAAATTATTTATTATATTTTCATATTATTTTATGAAATTCAGTATCTATTTTTCATTCCATTTTCAGTATCCATTATTTATTTATTTGTATATTTATTTAAACCAGTCGTGTTTTATATTATTTAATTTAAAACAGAAATGAATGATAGTCGATGATGCAAAATCAAGTATTATTTATTTGTCTTTTTGTAGGTGTTTTTTTTTTTTATTTAAAGGGCACTTATGATGAAAATCATCTTTTGTAAGCTATTTGGACAGAACTGTGTGTAGGTATAGTTTGTCCACAGTCGTATTGGGGTGATATAAACACAATAAGTCTATTTTTTTTATTTCCTGACGCTAAAAATAGGATCCAAATCCTTCTGTTTTGAGGTCGACCGCAATGTGACGTAGGAGTGCGGTTTCCCTGCCCACCAAATTTAGTCACGTATTAACATGTCTCTGTAGTAACCTGTGTCAAACCTGTCAACCTTCGCATTTTTTCTGGGATTCATCCATATTTTAGAATTCTATCCCGCTATCATCCCGTAAGGGTATTTTCCTGTGTTTCTCCCATGTTTGTAATCTTTCTATGAAGAGTGGCAATAAACATTAAAGAGCCAATCCTCCCTATGCACAACCAACAGGGGGCGCCCCTTGCTCTTAAATGTGAATCTGTTCTGTGATTTCATTTTATTTAGGCTTGAAAACACAAAACAGTCAGTTCATGGAGCGGTGCGTGACTGTCAGACATGCTCCATACGTGGTAATAGATAGATGCTGTTTCCCAAATGGATTCTGTACTCACGATTTAAAGTGGAGTAAAAGTGGACAATCTGGGTTTTGGACATATTCATATACAGACATATTCACATAATATAAAAAATAATAATCATAATAATAATATCTAAACATGTCGATCTTGATGGGTTTTCTTTTAAACGCAAAAAATCTTGTCTTCAATGAGCATAAAAAGAAAGCAGTCGAATGCTTTCATTATAGATCTGTGCATTTTTAAAGTGACACTTCTGTTATTTAATGTTATCAAACGAAAAATCCCTTCATTTTCACATCCCAATGTTGACAGGTATGGTGTGTGTGTGTGTGTGTGTGTGTGTGTGTGTGTGTGTGTGTGTGTGTGTGTGTGTGTGTGTGCGTGTGTGCGTGTGTGCGTGTGTGCGTGTGTGTGTGTGTGTGTGCGTGCGTGTGTGTGTGTGTGTGTGTGTGTGTGTGTGTGTGTGTGTGTGTGTGTGTGTGTGTGTGTGTGTGTGTGTGTGTGTGCATAAACTTTGTAATGACGTTGTGTGTGACTCATTGTTTCAGAAAAGCTTGAATTCCACAACAAATACATCACATAATCATTGTTAAAGTTCTTACTGTAGTATTTCTCACAAACGTTATGTAAGATCTGCTTCTTTCATGTCTGTTACTGTGTTGTTTATTTAACGCAGCAGAGGTGGAGATTGAGGCACACTCTGACAGGCACGTGGGAACGGTGGTTGTGGAGAACTAGCATTAAAGGCACAGGAAACAAAAACAGCTGTGTTCAGAGTTGAAAATTACAAACTTCTGATAGGTATAACAAATAATCTGATGGGTATTTTGAGCTGAAACATTACAAACAGGTTCTGGAGACACAAAAGACTTATCTCAAATCTTGAAAAAGGGGTAAAAAAAAGGTGCCCTTTAAAATATTTATTATTTAAAAATGTATGGATTGATTAATCAATGATGGATTGATGTTATGTTTTAAAATTATACTAAATCAATGGTGTTTGCATATATTACATATATTGATTTATTTAAAATATTAAGAGACTAAGCCATTGAATTCAATATGAATAAGAATTATTAATTTGTTTAATTCACGTTTTTCAATAATTCAATTAAATAAAATAATCAAATTAAGTCATTTCTGCCATTTTAGTTTCTCTGTACTGTCTTCTCAGCAGTGAGTGTATGGTATTAATCTCCATAAACTGTAAGACTAAGCCATGGATCTAACAGCACTGTCAGTGATGCTGCAAATCCTTTTCAGTGTAGGATTAGATCTAATCTGTGGTTATAAAGTGGCCATCTTATCTGACAGCAAAAAGAAGTCGTAGTATTAAAGAAAACAGTGTTATAAGAACTCCGTATCGGCGAAGAAGCAGATGGCAATAGCGTATAGACATACAATGGTGTTTCCTCCATATCCCTTATTTCCTTCACTCCACAGATGACTTGGACAGATAAATGTGGAGAGAAAACATCTGGGCATGAAATCAGGAAGACAATAATGGTGAACTGGCAGATGGAGCCAATAGACAGAAGAGTGAGCATGTCGTGATTCTGTGCTCTGCTTCTCCTGCAGTGATTAACTGGACGTGAAGGCAGTGTTGTGGACATCAGATCCTGTCAGGAATGGACAGAAATGTTGGTCCAGACCTGCTGTTGAAGGGGAACTGGTGATGTGTGCTTTAGAGATTAGAAAAAGCCCAGATACTGGTAAGATTGTACTTCAGATGACAAAAAGGAGACGAGACGAGATCTCAATAAATGTTGTGTGGCTGTCATCAATTAAAGGAATACTCCACTTAAAATAAATAAATAAAGCTCACTTCACAACTGTCACGGCCACACAAGGAAGACAAAGATGGATAAATCTTTAAGGGTATTTATTTGTGCAATGCAACAAATGCTGAGAGATGAAGCAGGTAAGTGGTGTAGCAGAGGGAGTGCGATTTCAAACACAGTTCAAATGGTCAGTATCAGATCTTCAGTAATACACCAACACAGCTTATAGTCACTTTACTTAAGCAGGTGTGTTTGCATCCACAGAAGAGTACGAGAGGAAGAGGGAGAGCCAATGAGATGAACCATCAGACTTCGATTCCAGCCGGTGAGTGAATGAATGAGGTGAGTCTTTATAGTGCATGGGTGATTACAGGTGCAGGTGCGGGTGATCAGTAATCAGGTGATAGTTCACGGCTGTGGTGTGTGGTGGATGGTGAGGCAGAGTGGTGACTGGAGCTGCAGGAATAAGCCAAGGGTATGACAACAACTCCCCAGTTGAATTTTACCATCTTTGAATCTATTCAGTTGATCTTAGGGACTGGTGGGAGCTTTTTTAGCTTAGCATAGATCATTGAATCAGATTAGACCATTACCCTTTCTCCTAAAAATGACTTAAACTTGACTGTTAGATACATTGTAGTTACAAAGGCCCTGTTTACACTGCCAGTTAAATGTGACCCAATTCCAATTTTTTGCTACTATACATGTAGGTGACACAGATCAGATCTGTTCTATGATCGTGTAATAACGGAAAAAAAATGCATGCATTTAGATATTCAGAGATCGGTTTCAGGCCTCCTTCATATGTGGAAATAAATCAGATATAAATCGGATATGTGACAATGCGACTATCATGTAAACAGGCAGACCAGATTTACTGAGGCATTGCAGTTTGTATGTCATTAAACTTGCGACAATGTGGTACATCCCATCAGCTTAATGACGTAGATGGAAGAGCATCCCACCAGACCTGAGATCTCTCTCGTACACATAAATTCCTCTGAAGGGTGGAGGACACCATCTATAAACCATAGGCGCAAGCTGCGATGACGGCCCTTTCCCTCCTCCTCCGCCTAAAAATCATTTTAGAGTTGGGCGAACTTCACATATTTCATAGAGCTTAAAGCAAGACAGTTTCTTCCATCGTGGCTAGTGTGGTGCATATGCAAGAACCCGCCTTTAGGCATGCTCGACTTGTAAATTGTATGGCAAGTGTAAACACATGAATCAGATATTGGTCACAAGTAAAAGTATGTGTAAACGGACAGGCAACTAATCAGAAATGGCCATCAAGACCTGACAGCTTAAACGTGACCGTAGACTGAAAGAAAGTTGTTATTTTCTAGGCCAATATGGCCTACATACGTTTGACAGCAGTTTCTAGAGGAAATGAAGAGGGCAGTTTATGATTCCAAAAATGTTTGTTCCTTTTCATACTAATGATATTTTCTGGCACATATTGTTAATGAATAAAGGAATGTTTTTATGCAGTTTGTGCACAACAAACTGCAACATTCATCAAACTGATTTGATGTTAATTGACAACATTGATGCCAAAACAACATCAAACTGATATCTAACATTGCTGTCAAAAACACATCAAAAATGTGTCAATTTATCATAAAACACCTCAAACATGGATTACAAGACTATCCTGTAATTGATTTATGAGGTGTTTTTTCAACAAATTGTTGGTGTTTTGACATCAAGGTAGTTTACATGCATTGTAGGTATGCAAAATGATTCATTCAGCCGATATCTGTGACTAGTGGAAACATTTTTAATATTGACCTTTAGCATTATTTGATAAATTATTTTTTGATATTTAATAATTTGATATTTGATAAATTCCATAAAGCAACTTGTTCAAATGTTTGCCTTAACTTTCTATTCCTATGTGTACAACTTTTCTGGTGTGGTCTCTGTTTGCTCGATACCTCAATTTGTGTGGTGTTGTTCTTGTAATGCAGAGTCTTCAGGTTAGTCTGGTGAAGCACAGTTTTACAAAAAGCAAAAATTGATGTAAAATCAAGGTAAAACTCAAAGCACCTTTGCTTTTTTTGTTTTTTAGGGAAAGTTTAAGTCAGTGGTTCCCAATGTGATGTGTACATCAATTCCTAGTTGTGTTGTACAGGACGTGAATCTGATATCAGACATCCCAAGTATTTCGGAAGTTCTGGTAGTCTCCCGCAAATGCATAGAGACTCCCGGATGCTCCCGGATAATCTCCCAGAAATCACGCATCTCCTGCCCGGTCCTCAAATACATTGTGCACCCCTCTCCACCACATCCTTCCCCGTTCTTCAGATACGTACATCTCCCGCAACATATCAATAATCTCTGTCTCCCCCGGAAATTACTTTTCCCAACTTGGTATGTCTGTGGTATGTACAACAAAAAGTACCTTAAGTAATGTAATTCAAATGCACAAAAATTTAGACAGCACCCTCTAGTGGATATGTCATCTGAAACGTGCAATGCAGAGCCCTTTGAAGCTGCACAGAAACTGCAAATTGGAAGTTCAAACCACTGAGCACTATAGAAGTTTAGTATAGTATGGAAAAAAAATCCTGGAAAGTTTTACTCAAAAACGGACTGAAGAAGGAAAGAAATTAACATCTTGGATGACAAGGGATACGTTGAGTAAATTATTGGGACATTTTTATATAGGTGAATTAAATAGCTTTAACCTAATGAATAATATAAAATATAAAATGCTGATAAGAACTTCGCTGGTTGGAGCCTCGGCTGGGTCAGTTGGTGTGGAGTTAGCATGTTCTCCCCGCATTCGCATGGGTTTCCTCCGGGTGCTCTGATTTCCCCCACAAGTCCAAAAAGACATGCTGTACAGGTGAGTTGGGTAGGCTAAATTGTCCATAGTGTGTGTGTGTGTGAATGAGTGTATGGATGGCTGTTCATTCCGTGTCCGGCGACCCCAGATTAATAAAGGGACTAAGCCAAAAAGAAAATGAATGAATGAATGAATAAAATGCTGATCTGATAGATACAGTTTTAAAAACAAAAGATTTAAAGTACACTGCATTCTATAAAAGTATGTGCACAATTCTTGGTTCAGACTTATAAAGTTCATTATAAAAAAATGTAGGGTCCTAATTTGTATTTCAAATTCTAATTTTAAGCTGAAAAAAGTAGTTTGAACATCACAGTACATCCTGTATTTATCACTTAGGTGCTACATTAGGCATTCGGTGTGACAATAAATATAGGAGGTCTTTTGTGGCTTTTTAAATGCTTTCAACATCGTGTACCTTTACACTATTAAAGGAAATCTAAAACAATCACATGGCAATTCTTAACTTTTTAATTTAGTTGCAAATTCTTATGAATTTATACATCACTCCTACATTTTAGTATGATTTGCTCATCCCTCAATATAAATAAATAGCCTTTTCTCATGTGAATTTCTACAAATTACCCCCTTTTCTGAGGATACATTAAATAGTTACATTTCCTTGTTTCCATATCAGTCTGAGAAATCTATACAAAAAGGTCAAAAAGTGACAATCTCAAAACAATTCAAACGCCTGTGACACTTGCATTTAGCATTGTTCACTTGGTTTTATACTGACAAAAACACATCTTAATACCAGATGTAAGAAATTGGACTTCTAGAACCAACAGTATTTTAGAAAACAGAACTGAAAGTACTCTTCGGGCTAAACAGGAGAACTGCAAAATTACCAATCCTAACCTTTCTTCCTTCTCTTTTATTTTCCCATTTTCTATCCAAATGTGTAAACAACACTTTTATCATCTCAATGGAGCTCATTTTTAATCTATTCTTTTATAATGACAGTCCTGAAGGCCGTTATTCCATAATAATCCCCACAAGGAGCATTCGACACAGAAGACATTTAAAATATTTGACAGCGCAGATGACAAGAATACTAAGAGCGGAAATATGATCTCATAAAAATGTCCTTGTGTTGCCACATCAGCAGTTTTCTTTTAAATTCTGAATTGAATGAATAACCTGAAGAGAAATCCTAATAAACATCATTTAAATACATAAATTAAAGAGGCATTTAATCAACCCTCTCTGTTCATAATTGGCAGTTTTAGTCCCATCTGTTAAAGGGATAGTTCACCCAAAAATGGAAATGCTTATCAGTTTACTCATTCTCACATTTAGGAGTTTATTTCTTCAGTTAAACCAAAAAAATATATTTTGAAGAAAGCAGGAAACCAGCAACCACTGACTTCTACAGTATTTGTTTCTCCTACAAAGTCAATGGTTACAGGTTTTTAACTCTCCTTAAAATATCTTCTTTTGTGTTCAACTGAAGAAAAAACTCATTATGGTTTGGAACCACTTGAAGAGGAGTAAATGGTGAGTGAACTTTAATTTTTGGCTGAATTATCCCTTTAAGCCTTTTAAACCGTTAATTTAGTGCAAACATGTTATTATTTATGCAGTGACCATATCATTGATGTTATGATCACCAGCGATCTAGTGGCTGCAAATCGCTGGTAAACACACAGTTCAATAAAGAACTACAAATCCGCCATTATATGGACTACAAGATCCAGTCATGCACTGCATACACACACACACACACACACCTATTCCTAATTCTGTCTGTTTGCAAACACTCACAGCTGAAGCTGCTCATGGACTGATTAAGGACTATAAAGACAGCACACACACACACACACATTGTTGCTGAGTCTTGTTCATCTGTCAAGTTAACATTACAACACGGTTTCTTTGCCATGTTTCGCCGTGTTAGACCCTTGCTTTGTTTTATTGTTTATTCCTGTATGCTGCCTGCCTTTTAACCTTCCTTCTGTTTATGACCATGACTCTGAATTTCCATGTATACATCTGTTTGCCCCTGTGTTGACCGTTGCTTGCCTGATCATCCTGTTAATAAAACCTGCATTTGGATCTGCCCTCAATTGTCAGCGTCTCCATTGAGGGCAAATTTTTTACGTTTTATCCCATGAATTCTGAAAAAACAAATTGTTTCCAAAATCTATTGTGACACATCGTAATCTTTGTTTAGTGAAACTACACTTTAAGCATTGTTCTAAATTTGCAACCGCATGTCAACTAACTTAAAAAAACTAGTAGACGATTAGCAGACTGTAAGATTAGATTTAATAATACGTTGACATGTATTTACAACGTTACTTACTGTATAGTAGGTATGACATTATTTTGGGGGTCCATCAAAATAAAGAGTTGCCAGATTCTGAAGCAGCTAGTCTTTTAATATGCTAATTATTACAATATAGTTGCCAAATTGCTTACATTTAGTAAAAAATAGAGCATTAATATAAAGGATAACCACATGACCTTACTACACAAACAGTGTCCTCTTAAATTCAGGCCTGTAGCCAGGGGCTGTTCGAGTGGTTTAAAAGACCCACCCCTAACTGTCAAAGGTCTAAAATTTGTCCCATACATGTACTCATTTGTCTTTTGACTGCTATGCCATAATAAATTGCAAAAAAAAAAAAAAAATCCATGAAAATAACCCATCGAAGAAGGCTTTAAGACCAAGCTGAATGTGTTGGCTGCTTATGTGTGACTTCCCATTCTGAAGTTACGCTATGCCAAAAACAGCATCCCAAATTCAAAATGTGTGGTTATGATGACCATCTGACAAGCTAATCCAGCAAAAAAATTGATTAAAATGTAACTAAAATGCAGTATTTAAACCTCATAATTAAACAGAAATAGCCGAATAGCAGCAAAAAGGTCCACCTTTTGAGAAAAAAGAACGGGCCTGAAATTAGTTAGCCTAAATAAATCATAAGAAATATATCAGGCTCAATTTTATTGTACACATGGAAGCAATATGATTGTGAATAAATGATGACAAATTTATTTTTTGCGAGCTCAATCTCTTTAAAAATATATTATCAAAATAAAAGATACAAGATTCACCCCCTCTTCCTGCCATTTATGCAAGAACAAATTAGTTTGGATTTATTATTTTTAAAAAGTTCTATTTTTTTGCAGTACAGTATGAAGTGAATGGGCGTTTGTTGCGAGTCAGGAATGGATGCACACTAATTGGAACAGGCTGTGCTGTGCTGAGCTTTAGTTACGGTGGATGCTTCTCACCTTGATCAGCGTGCATGATTACACTTGTCTCTACCTGTCTATAGTCACGTCCTGTAGGCTCAATATTTTGAAGGGAAAAAAAGGAAGGAATTTTGGTTTGCCATATATCAGCAGATTTTATCCTTTGCAAATAGTTTCCCATTCTCCAAAGTACCAAAGAGAAAAATGTAAATATTCTAGAGGAGTTGATTGGTGTAAGATTTGGATGCTCGGTCCAGACCAGATCTCATGATACTGTAGCAGCTCATTTGTGAACTAAGGCCTGTTTGAGCCTGTTAGTGTCTGAACATGTGAATGTGACATTTTTGTTTCTATATGTGTTTTTATTTAAAGGAAATAAATACAGGGGCAGCACGGTGGCTAAGTGGCTAGCACGTTGGCTTCACAGCAAGAAGGTCGCTGTATGGTTGGGGTCCCGGCTGGACCAGAAGGCCTTTCTGTGTGGAGTTTGGATGCTCTCCCCATGTTCACGTTAGTTTTCCCTACAATCCAAAGACATAGGTAAACTGGATAAACTACATTAGCTGGAATTTCTGTTTGGAGTTTGCATGTTCCCCTGTGTTGGCGTGGGTTTCCTCCAGGTGCTCCGGTTTCCCCCGCAAGACCAAAGACATGAGGTACAGGTGAATTGAATAAGCTAAACTGTCCGTAGTGTATGTGTGTGAATGCAAGAGTGTATGGGTGTTTCCCAGTGATGGGTTGCAGCTGGAAGGGCATCCGCTACGTAAAACATATGCCGGATAAGTCGGCGGTTCATTCCCCTGTGGCGACCTCTGATTAATAGAGGGACTAAGCCGAAAATAAAATAAATGAATGAACGAACACTGGCCATAGTGTATTTACCAAGGCCTGGGTGAATGTGGGTGTTTCCCAGCACTGAGGGTTGTACTATTTCCAACACTGCGGTTGGAGGGACATCCATCCCTTAAATAATACCCGTATAGTAGAGAATATTAAAAGATCAAAATGCTTGGTAAACTGAGTTATTGTTGCTCCCCAAAATAGACCTGATTCTGAAGTTCCGGAAAGGAGTCGTCAGCAATTCTATGCTTACATCCTACACAAGCCTATAAGTAGATTTGTAACAAATTTACAAAACAACAACCTGTGGTCTTTACTTTAGTCAAACAATGTCTGTTTATACATGCACTATAGGTAGATGGGTCCAAAACTTCAGGTTTGGTATAAGTGGCCTCATGTCTCAGGAAATTTAAAATCAATGTGTGTCATCATAATGGACATTATGAGAACCAAACAGCTTTAGGTCAGTGCACTTTTGAGAACAGAGAAAAGGAACAAATATCCATTACAAATATGCATCTTTTTAGATCAGGAAAGTCACTCATGACACATTTCATGACGCTGTATGCAGTAGATGAGGTAAACAGCACTGTAGACAACACTAATCCATCCATTTATAAGCTCATTAATAAGCTAGCTATTTAATTCTTTTTAACAATCAATTACATTGTGTGTGTGTGTGTGTACACTCACCTGTCACTTTATTAGGTTTATTATACAACTGTCCAACTGCTCGTTAACACATATTTCTAATCCGCCAATCACATGGTAGCAACTCAATGCATTTAGGCATGTAGACATGGTCAAGATGACCTGGTGCAGTTTAAACTGAGCATCAAAATGGGGAAGAAAGGTTATTAAAGAGACTTTAAACATGGCCTGGTTGTTGGTGCCAGACGGGCTGGTATTTTCAGAAACAGCTGATCTACTGGGATTTTCACGCACAACCATCTCTAGGGTTTACAGAGAATGGTCAGAAACGACGAAATATTCAGTGAGCAGCAGTTCTGTGGGCGCAAATGCCTTGTTGATGCCAGAGGTCAGAGAAGAATGGCCAGACTGGTTAGAGCTGATAAAAAAGCATGTCAGTTCCTTTATGGGAGCTGTGTACCCATCTTCTGATTGCTACTTCCAGCAGGATGTACCATGTTATAAACAACACAAATTATCTAAGACTGGTTTCTTGAATGTGACAGTGAGTTCACTGTACTCAAATGGCCTCCACAGTCACCAGAACTCAATCCAATAGAGCACCTTTGGGATGTGGTGGAATGGGAGATTCGCATCATGGATGTGCAGCCGACAAATCTGCAGGAACTGCGTGATGCTGTCATGTCAATATATACCAAAATCTCTGAGGAATATTTCCTGTACCTTGTTAAATATATGACACCAAGGATTAAGGCAGTTCTGAAGCCAAAAGGGAGTCCAAACCGGTACTAGTAAGGTGTACCTAATAAAGTGGCCGGTGATTGTATATGTAATGTCTAATAAATAAGTTACTAAAACCAGTTATTTATTATTTCATAAAGAAAATAAATCAGAAAATGTAGTCAACTGCATGTTTAGTTACTCTCCATCATCCTCATTAAAATTTTAATTTGGTCAACAAGACACATTTGCTTTGATGCAGTGAGCATGATGTCCTATGCAGTATGCAGCGGACACATTTCATCTAGGGATTTCAAAACATTTTGAAGGCAAACAAATGCTTCTAATGTATATAGCTGACTTTTTTCCTGCATCCATTCAGCATTTAAGATATTCTGTCATGTTTCCAGTTTCTGTATAAGCTCTACAGTGCCTATACTGCAGTTTAAATCAGTTTGAAATGTTGTTTGCAACCAGTTTCCCATCAGAAAAAAAAATTGGTACAGTTTTATCTAACAGGAATTAATTGGCACAACCAGAATGCAAATATGATGGCTATCTAGACACTGGTTATTCTTTATGTAATTTTCCCTCATGGCATAAATCACATCAGTGAATATAAATATATATTTTTACCCAAATATGATTGATTGAATGAATCATGAACACAATTTTGATCTGAAATGGGCTTTTATTTGTGATCTGCAGCACCACATGCATTCATTCTCTTACAGTGACTCATTAATTCAGTTAAATAAATGGGCTTGTGACAAAGGTCCTGATAGCAATCAAACACTTTCTCTGCACTGCAGATTTAGGTGGAGATGCCTCATTTGTCATTCAAAGAAAAAGAAAAGTGAAGACTCGCTCTTTGTTCAAGAGAAGACCTTAATGCATACTTGTATCCCTGCTGTAAACAGTGGGTTTCCTTGCCTTTCACAACCGGCAAGAAACATTGGGGATCTTTTAGACACTTGTTATAGTTGCAGAGACTTCTTTAGTCACTACACTTGGCTTGGATGGATGAGCATTCCTTGCATTCTCTCTTTTTAATCTAGCCATTCCAGACAACAAAAGATCAATTGTGTTGACATCACAGTAGCATGAGTGAGCTTCCATCTCAATTTCTATCACTTTAAACAAGAAAAGCTTTGAAAAGGAAAAAAAATAAATTAATTAAAAAATATGTATATATACAAAATGTACAAAATGTATACCCATGACTTCTGATTGAGGTCTTATGAAGCAAAGAGAGAGGTCTTGATCACACAATGGCACAGACCAATCATTTTTCTTTGTAAAGAGTTTTAGCAAATTTTTCTTAAAAATGTTTTACTGAATAATTTCGGATAGCAAATTAAAGCATTAGTTCACCCATAAATTAAAATTCTGTTTTTAATTACCTTTTTCAGAACACAAAAAATATATTTTAGATGAAGTCCGAGAGCTCTCTGGCTCCCTATAGCCCGCGACACTTAAAGTTCAGAAAAGGAACCAAAACTTCAGTGGTTCAACTGTAATCATGAAACTCCAAGAACATTTTTGTACATGTTTGTAAACCCGCTGATTCTACACCACCCAACCAACTCTGAGCTAGGATCGAACCAGAGACTTTAACAAGGTGGCTAAAGATCCTGGTCTCCAGTGAGCATCTTTAGAGGTCAGAGGAGTCCGGGAGTTTTACCTGCACAGCACTTTGCTAGCTGGCCTTAGCTACACTCACACTCCTAAACCTCACTCCCATCTGGGTCATAGCACCGATGTAACTCCGTGGGTCCTACACCTTCCAACCCGCTCCGAGCTGGAATCAAACCAGCAACTCTTCGCATGGGAGTTTGCTTTAATGGTTGCTCCAACAAGGAGGCTAAGGCCCAATCCCAATTCTACCCTTCCCCTCATCCCCACCCCTTATTTTGCGCGTTCACGTGAAGGGGTGTTTCAGGTGTGTCTCAATTCTCTTTAGCTTGAAGGCGTATGGCTAAGGGGAATGGCTAGATACCTCTCGAAATGAAGATTTTTCAGGACCACACTCAAAACCAAGGGGTAAGAAAATGTCCCAGAATTTTTCTAGAAATTTTTAAAACAAACAAGCACAGGTTTTAATATATTCATAACGGCGTTCATGTTTTACCGTCAAGCTTTTAAAAAAAAAGCTAAAATAAAAACCGCAAAATTTTGCTATCTATAATCCATAATAATTACCGTACAGCAGTCCCACAACATTCTGTCACTCAATAACACTCGAATACCCTTACGGAAAAGTCTAGTGGCTGGGAATGACCTTTTTACAGTGTCTGCTATAAAGTTAATGTTGTTTTTGTGTGATTATATAAGATGAATATGGCCACAGTGTAAATACACAGTACAGTTACGATCATATTGCCACAATATATCATTATGACAGCATGATATTGTTGCTTTCTGTGATTGCCTGAAGATAAATACCAAAAAAATAACACAACTGGAATAACTACAGAAGTCGTGATCCTCGATCTCTTATGAAGCAAGAGATTGCGATGACATATGATAACATGTGCTGGTGTTGTAGTGGTGTCCCATTTCTTAGGGGTTAGATAATGAAGCATTGCCCTTCACACTTGAAGGGCCAAGATTAAAGGAAAGGGGTAGGGGTACAAAAAAATAGAATTGGGATTGGGCCTAAAGACCATGCCAAAAAAAAAAAAAAAAAAAGATTGTTTTCATGTCTTTTACATCAGATCAGGGTGCTGTTTAACATGGTCAGTATGGGCAATACGTCATATCGGCTTTAGGAAATGTACACAAAGACTTGATGTGGACGTGAAGATAGCTGAACATCATTTTTAGTTTTTGGATTTTTTCTTTTGATGTGCAAAAGTGTTCTTGGACCATACGATTTATTATAATCCACTGTAGTACATTTAACATTCACATCATAACTATCAGCAAATTTGTGTTTTAACATAGTAAACTTGCTATGCTGCACGTGTAATGTTGAGTTTTCAAAATCCTGTGAAATGCATTTCGACATACATGTAAAAACTAGGCAATATAAAAAAAGTCTGTTTTTCATGAGCTCAGAATTGCATATGTACTGTGACTGTAACATTGCTGCAATTTTGTCCAGACTGGGATATACTTCTAGAATTACATGGCATTGTTTCATCAGTAATTAAATAAATATATGTTCCACACAGTGCAGACAGTTGCTAATTTCATAGAGGACCTCAAAGACCCCTTACCACAGTTGTTTGCCGTAGCTCTGTGCTTTTATATGCTTCTCCCTTAGCAATTATCTCAGCTTCAACAACGGAGAGCAAGCCTCTGATTCACTCTTTCAGATTCACTTCAGGTACGAACCTGTTCTACATCTACACTCCCATATATTTTGTGGATCTGTTACTCACAAGCTGCTAAAATACAAAAAGAAGCCTTCTGAACATTGGTATTCAGCAAACACCCAGTACAAAATGTACATCAGTTTTTGCACAGTATTAAAGCGAAACATCCTGTCGACTTTTATTACAATTGTTGTTTGCAGTGGAACGCAGCTTGAATGAGTTTTCTTTGTTAGCTTGTGTGTTTGTGACCCTTCCCTAGAATAGCTATGCTTTTGGAAGGAGAAGGTAAAACCATCTCCTTAAACAATGCATCAAAATCCAAGCTTTCTTTTTCTTTGAATTCATTTAAAATGATTTGCACTCCCTTTGCAATATATCTGTGACTTTCCAAGCATTGAGTAAAACAGACTGGTTATTTTGCATTCAAAAATGGTAAACGCTTTCTTTGTCAGTTTTTTTTTCAGCCTCTTCGACAGAGCAGTTTAAAGCTGTAATGTATCAGGAGAAGGAGAGCTGACAGCTGCGCCAACACAATTTTGTAAATGTAGACGGGATATGGATATTTAACAGGGGGTTTGCAGTGGGTATGTAATGATAAAGAATGTACATTTAAAATGCATATTTCGCTCCATCCACCTTTGATGTGAAAAACTATGCAGACAGACATCCAATTTAAAAAATGCTGTTTTATTGAAAGGGTAACATTGCCCCCTTCTGGTGTATTTAGAACTGTTAAAAGCAACCTACCTATTTGTGAAATGACATTTGGGACAAAAAAACAAAAACAAAAACAGGCTAATGTTGCAATGGTATATCTTGGCAATAGCCAAAAGTACATTGTATAGGTCAAAATTATTGATTAATATTGATGCACAAAACTCGTTGCAATATTAAGTAATGATCATGTTCTATGAAGATTTTTTTTTAATTCCCTACTATCTGTCTGTCTGTCTATCTATCTATCTATCTATCTATCTATCTATCTATCTATCTATCTATCTATCTATCTATCTATCTGTCTGTCTGTCTGTCTGTCTGTCTGTCTGTCTGTCTATACACTACCTGACAAAAGTCATCACGTATCCAAGTTTTAGGAATAACAAATAATAACTTGACTTCTAGTTGATCATTTAGTATCAGAAGTGGCTTATATGAAAGGCAAAGTCCTCTAGATTACGCTTATTTTATCAAAATAAAATATGATCAAGCCTTGATTTTTAATTACTTAATTAGGACAGTAAGGTCTGACTTTGCTTAGACAAAAGTCTTGTCACTTAACAAAAATAATGTACAGTAAACAATATAAAGTCATGGTGCAGTGGAAAAATAATTAACTTTGAGTAAGGATCGACAACAAGACCTTTGTAATGTAGTGCATATTATATATATATAGTATATATATATATATATATATATATATATATATATATATATATATATATATATATATATATACACACACACACACATAGTTGCAATCAGAATTATTAAACCCCCTTTGAATTTTGAAAACCCAACTTTTGAATATTTCCCAAATTTAGTTTTACAGAGCAAGGAAATTTTCACAGTATGTCTGATAATATTTTTTCTTCTGGAGAAAGTCTTATTTGTTTTATTTCGGCTAGAATAAAAGCTGTTTTAATTTTTTTCAAAACCATTTTAAGGTCAAAATTATTAGCCCCTTTAAGCTATGTTTTTTTCGATAGTCTTTTTTTTCCAAGAGATTTTTTTAAACCTTCAGATTCCAGATACATAAAAAAAAATAAAAATAATAAAAATTAAAAAATTAAAATAAATAGTAGTATAACATGATGTACAGTATGATGTATAAATTTAAATTTTACAATGTCATCACTGGATTTTGTGCTCCAGGGTCACATTTGCACCTCAAAAAAAATGCATTAAGCTTTATTATCTATTAAAAAATGTAACAGTATCTTGAATATAACTCTAGTTACGGACAAGCAGAAAACACTGACAATTTTGTTTTCCTTCGAGTAAATACAGGAATCTTTATTTAAACATCTGGACAAATGCAATTACATGTAGATAAGTGTAGTGAGAAAAAGACCACACTTTTAACGGATTGGCTTTAACTAAGATTCTTATAATTGTAAAAAGAAAAATGCAAAGCCTGGTAGTTGTTTGTGGTTCTGCTGAACAAATTTCCTTCTGTGGTCCCGCAGATACATAATAATTGATCAGATATGTAATGTACAGGCCAATGAAGGAGTCCCACTTCATAATCTCCAAAGCAGCATGATTCTGACCTATTAAAACATCAATGAATTTCAATAAATTAATGAGCACAAGTCCACTTCAGGTAAAACTCAACTGTAATAAAAAAGTCGTTCAGAATATAAATGAGATCTTATTAAAGGAATAGTTCAACAACAAAAAAAAATAGAAATTCTGTCATTGTTTACTCATGATCCACTGGTTCCAAACCTGTTTGAGTTTCTTTCTTCTATTGAACACAAAGAAAGACATACTTAAGAATGCTAAAAAAACAACAATCATTGACTTGCATTGTGTGTTTTGTTCCTGCTATGGATGTCAATGGCTGGTTTTTCCAACATTCTTCAGACTATCTTGTTTTATGTCAGAAGCAGAAGAAAGAAATACATAAGTTTAGAACCAAAAATAAAAATAACTATTTACTCACATTCAAATGGATGAACTATGCCTTTAAACCAAAGCATATTAAATCATTAGAACAACAGACTGTTAGTACACAAGCAGAGACAGCAATTTTTTAATTTGTCAAGCTTAAAAAAAAATATAGTTCACCCCCAAAAATAACACTTTTTATTTTGTTTGCAATATATTTTTTAAATTAAGACGATGTTTAGCTGAAACTGTGGCTATTGGTGATGTGTGAAATGCAAGCCAATGGCTACCAGCATTATGAGTGTCAAAAACGTATACAAGAAAAATGAAATGAATACCCCTGGTTCCTGATAATATACTCATCACAAATTTATTACACTCAAAAAAATGATGTTTGCTGCTTGTTCAAACTACTTCGTTTTTTGGGAACAACTTATTGTTTATGTTCAATCCACTTAAATTTGTACGAATTAATAAGGTAACTAAATTCCTTTATGTTGTTCCAACTCAAATTGATTGTCCGGAACCCAGTATTTTTAGTGTACTTTTAGTCCACAGCCCAGTTTTTTTAAAGCAAATTTGAGTATAATGAATTTAAGTAGTGCAAAGTCAAACATGAGCGGACGCTGTTGTACTCTTCATTTGTCGTTTATAGAAAAAGTTGTAAACAAACAGCATCAGCTCATATGTGACTTTGAGCTCAGGATTTTTTAAATATCTTCTTTTCTGTTTAATAGAAGAAAGAAACTCAAACAGATTTGAAACATGTGGAGGGTGAGTAAAAGGTGATTGATTTTTTGTTTTGGGATGAACTATCCCTTTAATTTAGTATTTTTTCCCCTCTGTATATGCTTCTTTACTGTCAAAGCGCTTGTGGTTGTTGAATCTTCCAATAACGCTAAACAAAAAAGCCATATTGTATGGGCTTTTTTTTATTCACTTTAACAGGTGGATGGAAACTGATACGGCAAGCTTTACAATAAAACTATCGCTGTTACAATATAAAGAAACTTTGGACTGTCAAGTAAATTCTGCCTGATCACAAGACCAACAAAGTTAAGGTCTTCATTTCCCTACACATCTTACACATTCATATGTCAAACAGTACAACACACCCCTAATACTAAATAAAAATAAATATACACCAGTTACACTGGATAGCATTACCCTTTTTATGATGTACTATATAATAGTTCAGTTCATGTGTTATAATGATTTTTTACTTCTGTGAATGCAATTAATCGCAGTATAAAGTTTTTTTGAATTTGACTATCACCTAATTCTTACCTTATTGTTTTTAATGTAAAACTTTTCATTTTGTACCAATGTAGGTAACAGTTTTTCCAGTCTTTTTTAGAGTTTCCAGAAGGACATCTGTGTTTTTGTCTGACTCAATGAAGACCTTCTTGTTGGGGAGATCAATATCAAACTTGACATCTGTTGAGAAATAGACATGAACTATGAACTCTGTCCCCACATGACAAAGCACTTTTTAATACAAAAAGCCAGGAAAGCAGCAATATTTCTGATGCATTTAATCTCTGTAGTTTCACAAATTTTACAAGCATCTCATTTAAATGGTTCCAGTACACAACTGAACGATGAGAATATTTTAAATGTTAAAAAAATCCCTAAACCTTACCCAGTTTATTAAGTACTCGAGTGACTGCACCAGAGCATCCTTCACATGTCATATCAACAAAAAACTCGTGAGTCTGTGAAGAAAGAAAACATCTTTGATTCAATATAACGTTACAGTAAGAGACACTCATCAAAACGTTAGCAACTAAGCTAAGTCTGGAAGTTATCTTGAATAAAAAATAACTTAGGATGCTCCGAACCAATAAGGAAAAATAAACGGATAATTGTTAATTAAATGTTAAATTAAAAGGGCAAATTACCGTCATGATCGATCAGATTGTCGCTGCAAACTCAAGTCTACAGACTCGACTTTGCTGGCGCTGTTGCTGGACGGGACGGTCAGGTGACGCGCTGTTTACTTTAGGGCTCATCAATAAAGTTTGAATTTCTGACAAAGCGTTCATTCGCACCACAATAGGGATGTTCACACGTGGCATTTTAAATTAAACTAAAGCAAACTCTAGTGTGTTTTTTTTTGTTTGTTTGTTTTTTTAATTAAGTGATGCTACCATCTGAACCTCAAAAAAATAAGAAGAAAATTAAAAGCATACTAAAATACGTGAAATAATTAGTTGTTGTAATATAGTTTCTGTGGTAATACAACAAATAGTGTCAAAAACACAACAGTGTACTACGTTTTCTACAAGGGAATATATTATACTACCATACCAATTTACTGTAGAGTTTACTGCAGCATTTTGTTAGCATTCAGTTTTCTAAAGTTAATAATACCGTAAAAGCATAGTTATAGCCTACAGTGGTAATAATATAATAAAAGACACTTTAATATAATATGGTTTAATGTAATATGGTTCAAAAAGACTAGTGTTTACAACATAGTATTTTTCACATACATCTACAGATACAAGGATACATTCATTACAAGTCATGAGGTGACAAATTTACAAATTTAAACGTAAAACGTATTTTTAGATGATCCCTTGTTTTTCTTGCTCTTTGAATAAAATTAAGTTAAAATAATTAAATTAAATTAAATTAAATTGAAAACTGTACTAATAAAAAGTTTGATCATTTCCTTCATTAAATCTATTCATTAAAAAGTACTAAAGCATATTGTGTCATACTATTCTGTAATGTTACGTCTTTTTGATTTTGCAAAAGCTGCAATGTTTTAAACGTTTATCGTTAACTTTTGGATTTTTAATTCCGAAGAATCACGGAAACGTAATCCGTGAGGGACAGCGCTGAAGTGAAATCAGCTGACTTGTGTCATGTGACAGCAGAACAAGGACGCAGAATCAGAACAACAGTCACACAGGAGGAGTCGTTCAGCGTGTCGGCTCATCTTTTCTCTTTTCTGTCATAGCATGTCCGGGTTGAAATATGGACTTTATTAGGTTTATATAGTTGGTTTATGTCATTCAGCGGCGCTTGCGGTAAGTCTGATTCTGTCATTTCATGTACAATATGATGCGTGCTAATACTGAGCTACATGGTTTTTACTGTGGAAAGCCTGCTGAGCCTGCGAGGTGTTGTGACATCACTGAGTGCTGATATTGAACTTATTAGCTACCGGTTATTTATGACAAACATTACGCTTTATGGCCAGAGATTATTGTGTTTATCCAGACGAGGTGCTAAATAAAAATACACCTCAATATTGGATGGCTCTTCTAGAATAAAACAAATCTGACTACATTGTTAACAAGTTGTGTAAATTACACAGTAGTATTTAACTGTAATATGAACTGTATTTTACTGTAGGGCAGTTATGCAGTATGTTACTGTATTTTAAAGTTTGTGAAAATTGCTGTACATTTTACAGTAAAGATATATATATATATCATTCTGTATGCATACATATATACAGTAGGTTAAATGGTGCTGTAAATGTAAATACAGTATTTTTGCTTTTATTATTTTACAGTAAAATACAGTGAGGTAAAGTTGGTTTTATATTCGCACATTCGTTCAGTGACATATCTCTGTATTGTTTACCATGGTACTTTGAATATTTGGACTAAAATTGCATAAGTATGACTTCAAAAGAACATTAGCACTATTTAATTGACTGTGAACATTGTAGTACTTTGATTTTCATTGGCTGCTAAAACAATTTCACTATTTAGAATTTGCAAATAATACTTTTATGACATGATATTATTAAGGAGAAAGTATGAATGTGCGAATATAAAACCAACTTTACCTCAATGTAAATTACTGGGGAACTGCTACTAATAAGTTACTGTAGATTCTATAGGAAATTGTTAAGTGTATTTTGCTTGCATTACTTTACTATAAGATTTACTTTGTTAACATTTGTTAGCTTAAGCTGACAGTGGTTTAAGTATTACCACAATGTTTCTTAATTTTAGAGCCTATATTTTTACAATCATAAGTTGTATTTGTTATAAATAAGCTACTTCTAAAACAAGCTAACATATACATAGTAAATTTTTACAAAAAAATGTAGGCTAATTTGATAATTGTTCTAATACAGTAATTTATGTTAATGAATGGGACTTTATTTTAAATTGTCTCAGTACTTGCTAAAGTTTTGCAAATATGTGGATGACAGAAGATTTCTTCAGTCTTAAACTATTTAAGTAACTGCATCAAAGACATTGTGGACATCACAGAAGCATTAAATTAGATGTATTTAGGTTTGAATGCTGTCAACTCAAGCTGAGGATGAGTTTCAAGTTTGTATGTTTATTTATTTATTTGTGATGAAGGAAAAAACTAAATAATTGTAACGAAAGACAAACACATAATATTAATCATGTTTATTTACTGAAAAATCCACTGTTTTGTGGAAGATGGGTTAAAATTACAAAAACTTAATCATCATCTTCCTTTTTTTTGCCATATAATTTGAAATAAAAGTATAAAGAGCTGTCCAATAACATGAAAAAAAATAAAGTAAAAACAAGCAAACCAGTGTATTACTCCATAAATAAATTGTCATAAAATTTAATACTTTGATTTTCATTACATGACCTCATTAGTTAA
This sequence comes from Danio aesculapii, assembly GCF_903798145.1. Taxonomy (NCBI): domain Eukaryota; kingdom Metazoa; phylum Chordata; class Actinopteri; order Cypriniformes; family Danionidae; genus Danio; species Danio aesculapii. The sequence goes on from NC_079448.1 coordinate 27,974,548, forward strand.
ATAATCATTAGATAAATCAAAAACTTTAGGCAGGGAAAACCTCTGAAATTTGGCTGTTCTGACATGGAATGCCCTATCAGAGCTCCACAAACTGTGGCTTTAACTATGTTTGCATTGGATTTAGCATATTGACTTGAGACTTTATATGTAGAACATCTTCATTATGTGACATGTCTATTAAATCTACATCAATATCAAGCAAACTGCATCATCACGAAAGGCTTTTGTTTTCCCATTGATCTGTTTTCATATTGATTCGACTTTTACATTCCAAGACATCGAGAAAATCAATGGGAAAATGTTCAAGGCAAGACACTGACCACTCCAAAGTCAAACATTGATTTTAGATATGATGGCACTGAATAGAGACATATCATATGGCAGTATGGTTGTTCATAATTAGGCTTCATTTAATAACCCAAAATACTGAAAGCTTCAGTCAGGTAATATTTAAACTGTGTGATTCGCAGTTTAATATTCATTAAAAGTTGAGACAGCCTGTCATTTGTGTTTTAATAACGTGCTTGTAATTAACAGCGCCTGAATGAATTCGCAGAATCGCCTCAGTTGTTTACACCCATGTGTTTTGGAATGGTTCCAAACAGTTGTGACATATTTTTGACACTGCTGTGAATATTAATGTCCATACAAAACACACATGAGTGTCAGAATGAATATATTCTACCCGTCAAAGGGTTGGAATGTTTTAAAAGAAGCCTATTCTGCTCACCAATGCTATGTTTTTGGATCAAATATAAAGTAAATATTAGGGCTGCACGATATTAGAAAAATCTGGTATGGCAATATTTTGTTTCTCTGCGGTTTTTTATTGCAATATTAATTGCACCAAATAGCTTGAATAGCTCAAGAAATCCTAAATTTTGATAAATTCTAATTCTAAATTTTAAAGGTGCGAATCATGTATATAAAAATAAAATAAAATACACAAATTGCAGGCAGAAATAATTACAACAGAGCAAAGAACAAAGGTAAAATAAACAGTTCTTTATGGTTTTCCGGAGAGTCACAGTGTTCAGATACAGAGATTGAATAATGAAATGGAAATTAACACTGTATATAGTCTTCATTAAATTAATGATTCAGTAAAATTGTTCTTTCTTAATGTTACATATTATTTTGTGCCTGAATGTTTTAAGTTCTCTTAAAATGCCTTTAAAACGCATGCATATGGTAACCTTTCAGACTGCTATGGTTATACTTTGCAATGTATTCTCAGTTGTGTGCTATAATCCCAAATCAACATTGCATATCCTGCGATGTGACTATTGTGGACACACACATTGCGATATTGATGCTGAAACGATATATTGTGCAGCCCTAGTAAAAAGTGTGAAATATTAATGATATTTGAAGTAATTATTTTCTTGTTATATGTATTATGTTTAACATTAAGATATTCCATTATAATATGCTGATTTGCTGTTTAGTTAAATGATGATTTATTAATTATTGATGGTACTCAGTCGTTAATAATGATTCTTACAGTTATGAATAAAACAGTTTTTGTCCTGCTGTATTTTACTGTTTTTTTGGGGGATTTGTTCATAGACAGAAAGTTGTAAATAACAGCGTTTATTTTTGAACGAATTACATATTGTTATTGTTATTAATGTAACTTTACTTTCAATTTTTTGCTTTCTTGAACAACTTGTTGTGCCCTTGGCGAATAAAAGCAAATACATTTTAATAGTACTTTTAAATACTGTTTCACAGTTTCCACTTCTACACTGATATCAATAATACATGTTTTTTGAGCTGCAGATTATCTTATTTGATTGATTTCTGAAGAATAATGATGCAGAAAGTTCAGTTTTAAATCACAGGAATAAATATCCAGTGTTCATATGGTCCTGGAAAACCTGGAAAAGTCATGGAATTTTGACAAGGCATTTTCCAGGCCTGGAAAACTTTTGGAGAAACAAACCAACCCAAAATATTTTGGAAAAGTCTTGGAAATGAATTTGTTTAACAAAAATCTACTTGAAAATGTTTGAGGTGATAATATTGGGTAAATTTAAAAATACAATTGCGCGGTTCATCTCTTCTCTGTGTGGGGTAAAAAAGTAACTCGCATGTTTAGCTTCAGCTCTCTTTCACTTGCATTCGTCGTAATTCAAGCTATGTTTTTGAGTGTGGTGTCCAGAAACCATCTTTAACTACAGGGCTAAAATACTAGTTTGTACTATTCTTTTAAGTTTTATGAAAACACAAAACAACATTTCTAAAATATTTTCACAAACCTCGCATGATACTTTACAGATAAAAAAAAAAAAAACTAACGTGTATGCAGACATTACATGAAACATTAGGTCATGAATATTTACCTGAAAGTTTTGAAAAAGTCATGAAAAATTCCTGGAATTTTAGTAGCAAAAATGTGTATGAACCCGGAATAACTACTTAGAATAATTTTTTTAATTGTATTAATATTTCACTATTTTACTGTATTTTTGATCAAGTAAATGCAACCTTATTGATTAGAATAGGCTTTAAAAAATAAATAGATATTACTGATTTCAAACTTTCAAACAATAAGGACTGCCCGATGGCCCGGGGCCAGCATAAGAGATGCTTGGGACAGTAGACAGGATCGTTACTGGTCTGATCAGCCCAATACTGCCTTGTCATTTAAGTTTCATTTGCCTGCGACTATTTGTCAATTAAGTGCAAATAGTCTTAGAATCGAGAAACAGTTTGTGCTTTTAAGACTTTAAATGCCGCCATCTCTGTGATGTCGGAAACACCATACTACTTTTCAGTTTCTCTTATCTGATTGGATTTCCCATAACCTGGTAACAATCAGTACAATGAAAAGATGGAAACATGTCGGCAACATCAAATTATGAGGTTAAAAGAAAACGTCTGTTTCTAATTCCTTGTAGCGGACATTTACGTGGGTACAACACAACTAAAACAATGAAGTGATGTTTTGCAGTTTGCTGTCAGTTTGGCAAGTCAGCCACCTTTTGTTAAATAATTTAGAACTGCAATAAAATATCTCCAAATTTTCCATACTGCACCTTATTGTTTGTATAACGCTTTGAATTTTGCTAATTTTACATTCATTAACACTTTTTTACACATTATTTAAGATATGTGGCTAAGAAATAGGTATACGCTGGCCCAATCAGGCCAGTAGAAAAAAAATCCTTAGCATTGAACCCTGTAAATGCTTCTATAAAACTTGCGTTTACATAACTTTATTCTTCTCTACTAGTGTGATGATAATAAGGGCAATGGCAAAGAATGATGAACTACATTTTGAGCTTCTGTGTGAAATTCTTTGGCTATATTAAAGTGTCAAACAAAACCGATGCTGACCGCACAGCCATTTTGCATGTTTGAAATCCTCATCTTGTTTGTAGCCTCCAGAGATGATGAAGAATATAATGACGCAGAAAGGGCAGATTGTGCGTCATGCGTGTGTTCCGGGTGGGCTATTTACTCTATTCATTTGTCTGCGATCACAGTGCCCGTAGATGCAGCGCCTCCGCAGGGAAGCTTTTGATCAGTGAAGCTATCAGTGGAAAATTACACCCCGCCAAAGCAAGCATGGCCTCTGATATCAACTATCAGGATGGTAAACCAATTTCCTTTGCATTATTGGAATTTCCTTTGCACCGGTTGTTGTTGGTTTTTTGTTGTTGTTGGATTACTTGGTGAAAAGCAGCATTGTAAATGTATGAGGGCCAAAGATGAGACGATCCCAATTTACAAAAGTGATTTTTATCTACATAGATAACATTTCAAATATATTTGTGTGTGTGTGTGTGAATAAAATTACAAAAAATAATTGGTCAAATATTTTTCTATTGTAATTCAGTGCAACAGATATAATATATGTTTAAAAAAAAATATATATATATTTATATATATATATATATATATATAACGACATACTTATTCTAAATGCTGCACTAAAATATCACATGACGGGTAATCATACAAAATGTTATTATCTTTTAAAAAATTATGACTATTTATGAGATAATATACCAGATTATAACATTGTTTATCAGGCATTATGCCTGCATTTTAATACATTAAATATTTTACTGTAATACCTTCTAAATTTGGGCTTCATAGAATGTGTTAAGAAGTTGTGTGTTTAATGCATTGAAGACTGAAGTCACAGAAAATGTAATTTGAACATAACAAGAATAAAAAAAACACAGTCAAATAAGTGTTAATACAAAAACAGTTTAATTTTGAAAATATTTCACAAAATTGTCAACAATTTCACAAAATTTTATTATTAATAATAATTTTTGTGTATTGTAAAGTCTTTGAACAAATTCATAAAGTATTGCCAATTCCAAACTTTAGAGTTAAAATAAAATAGATGAACTCTTGTTTAATCTTAAGCAAAACAATGTGAAGATAGTAATCATAGAAATCTGAATCTGTATATTTACTTATTTAGTTATTGTGTATATAGTGATGTGAAAGCATATATGTGTGTTGGTTGTAGGCCCAGACTTCTCTAGAAGAGACGAGAGTCCGACTGAAGACGAGCCCATCCATTCGCCTGGTTCACGACAAACAGAATATGAACGAATCGGGGGCAGAACTGGATCCTCGTAAGCAATGTGATCATCACCTATTAAAACTTTTCTGTTCCTAAATACCTGTTTTGATTTTTGGGGGGATTTTTCAGTGTTTTACAGACCATCATTCATTTACTGAAAGGGAATATTGGCACTGGGCTGCTCGGTTTGCCTCTGGCTGTCAGGAACGCAGGACTCCTGGTAAGATGGAAAATTGAATTTGAAATTAATGCCTGGTGTTGTCTTTTTTTATTTTTAACTCCTCCGGTCTTGAACCCTGGTTATCTTCTGTAATTGCTAGCTAGAGTCACAAGTGTCTCTCTGAGCTTCAGATGATCATGATTTTCTTATGTCAAACATCATGTCAGCCTTTCGTTTTCAATTCTCTCTTGTTTCTACTAAGTATTATGGTAATGTTAATGTGTGTTTAGCCTGCTGTTTAGAGAACAGTTTGAATATTTGTTTGCTACTTTATTACATTTGAACAAAATGTAAATTAAAATACAAGTAGCTAAAAAAACTTTAACTTAGAACTAAAATAAACAAAAGTAAAGTAAAACCAATGTAAAATGATGTAAAACCATGGTAAATAGATATTCAAAGCTGACTCAAACTATTAATACAAGCAAAAATAGGTACCCAATGTTGCTAAAATGCTGGTTAGCTAAAATAACATTGGTCAATAAAAAGAGCTTAGTCTTTGTTAAAAAGTTCAAGAAAAATAAAAAATTTTAATTAATAGAATTATGCTTTTTTTCTTTATCACAAGATAATAAATAATATTGCGGTTCCCATACAAAGTTTAATGTTTCTGAAATGTTTTGTTCTTTTGAAGCCTGCCAAACGATTTATACTAAATGCAGTAATTAATTTAGATATATTTTGAACATATTTAATTAATAATTAGAATTTTTTTTATAATGGCAAAGCTGAATCAGCAGCCATTAAAAGTGTCACTTTTGATGAATTTAATATGTCCTTCCATGTTGAATAAACAATACAAAATACAAAACAAATATAAAATTCTTCCAAACAAAAACAAATAAAGAAAGAAATAACCTGATCCCAAACTTCCCAACAGTTTTGCAATGAATCTTTCGTCTTTTATTTTTCACGTGCATAATTCTGAATGCTTGGAAAAGCAGTAGCACATCTTTTTCAACAGCCTTTTAAAACCTTATTCCTTTTTAAAATACTTTTATTGTTTAAAAAAAATATGATACATACACACTGTATTCGTAACCAAATAACAATCAAAGAACACCCACCCTATTCCGACAGAGCCATAAAAAGATACACACTTGCAAAAACAAATCATAATAATAGTAACAAAATATTAATAAAAAAATAAAATAAATAAAATAACAAAAAAAGAAAGATAAACATCTAAAAAAATTATAAAAGGGTGCACTTAACTAAAAAAAAAGATGACAGTACAACACGTATACAATCCAATGAAAGTTAAAAATATATTAAAATAAATCATAACAAACACAGTGCACGTACTGTATTAACACAGTCAACTATCCTTGACTTTAATTTTTGAATTGTTTGGTAATGGTCAGCCTATTCTCATCTAAAAAATGAAGGAAGAAGTCCCAAATCTTGTAAAATGAAACCTGATTCTTGTTTACCAAGTTAAAAACTAAAGGTTATCATATGTTTGTATCCCTAACAAGTAACCCTGAACCCTATCACTCTCTAGGATTTGAAAGATTTTTTTAGTTTTTTTCTTTGTAAGCAGCAAACTGCTGAGCATCATTTTCTTTGACTTCTCTTTGCATGTATGACGCAGCTTCAGCAGTAAAGTGTGTTTGTGTCATTGTGCCGCTGAGTAATGTTTTCAGCCTCTGAAGACCCCTAAAACCTCTCTCAGCATCAGTTGAGGACACACAAACAACAAAACACAATCTGACAAGAGTTTCACAGACGTGTGGACAAGTCCCTGAAGGATACTTTCTGCTTCACTGCCTGACTTTAATATTGTTCTGACCTTTTTGTCTTGACAATAAACAATCAGAGTCATGTCAGATCATCAGATACACTGCCCTGTTTAATTCCGCATTTAATAGTTTGCATTTTATTTGATCCAAATTCCCTTTTATCATTTGACTTTTTTACTGGAACAATCATTTTAAATCGTTTTAAATGCTCTGACATCCATTTTTGCATGCTTAAATATTCAAAAATAAAATTCTGTGTCACAATTTTTTCACCAAATGTTTATTTTAGGTAGGTTTTAATGTAGACTTGATTTTCGTATGTACACAATATGACTATAAAACAATAAAGTAGCAAGGAAGTTACTGTCAGAGCAGTTCTGGACATAAAGTTTATGTTTTCACTTCCTCGTATAGTGTTTTGGGTCCATAAATTAAATATTTTAGCCTCATGTAAATAAATGAATGGTACATTAAGTAAAGTGTACATTAAAATGGTCAAAGGTTTTAGACGTTTTTAAATTGTTTTTAAAATTCTATATCAAATATCAAAAAGAAAGATTGTTCTTTATATTATATAGTATAGTATATATTATATAGTTTATATTCATCAAATAATCCTAAATTAATTATTTACTAAAAATATTAAGCATAAAATAAGTATTTGTATTTTCAAAAAACTAGGAATAAGCATAAGCTTATTTAATTCTACCTTCTTTTCTGCTCCACATTAATATTAAATAATGATCAGCAACAATAATCATAAGATAAACTCTGTTATTCTGTCATCTCACTTTTGTCCTCTGAAGTACACTTGTAGTGGTATTTGGCTCATAAAATGGGTTGGGTGCCAGGAATAGAAAACCCCACTACAGTTACTCAGTTAATTTGATAAAATTTGATAAAAGTTTCAATAAATGTATGATTTACTCAAGTGAACCAAAATCAAGTGTTCAATCAACCAAATCAATATATTAATAAAGCAGAAAAACAAAGCAAACAAGCTTTAACTTCAGCACATTTTAGTTCAACTCATCATAAACCACACAAACTTACATTTCCAGGCCCAGGCACAATACCTATTAATACCCTTTACAAGACAATCAAGGGGTGATAAAATATAGAATTATATCCATAAAGATGCAAATAAAGTAAACACTCAGAGTAAACAAAACCAACAGTAATCAAATGCATGCACAAACAAATAATAAAAATATTTCAAGGACAAAATCATCATAGATAATCTATAGTTAACAGAATATATAGCATTTCAAAATGCATTCGTACAAAGCAGATGTGTAAACATTGCCATTTTTCAAGTTTTTTTTTTTACAAAAACAAATGCACATTTGGGAGCACAATTTATATATTACCAGTCCCAAAAATGTTAACAGTAGTGTATAATGGTGTTGCTGCACCATGAAGCCAAAACCACCAACATCTTTCAAACTAACAGATATTATGCAAATTGTATTGGCTATTACACTATATCTCTGTACGAGGAATAGGTCGGATCTCAAGTACCATTGTCAATTTAGGCCTTAAACCTCAGGCTGTTTCTGACATTCGTGCTCTGTATGATATTATAACAGTAGTCAGTGTTGTGTTTGATTGTACATGCTTGGTTGTTCAGTGGTTCAATGCTCTTTGTCTTTGCTCATTCTGCAGGTTGGGCCGTTAAGTCTTCTGATCATGGGGATTGTGGCTGTGCATTGCATGAACCTTCTTGTCAAATGTGCACATCATCTAAGCGCAAAGTAAGAAGAAAAGCATGTTTATCTTTTTTTTACTTTTTGTCTGTTATCATATGAGTTAAGTTACAGTATAGTTATTGTTTTACAAATATTATAATACAAATAAAAATTACAAAAAAAAAAATTAAGGTATAACAAATATATTTTATTTAGAGTTTCAAACTTCCTAGTTTATTGAGACTTAAACGGATTTTAAAAACATATGTATTTATTTATTAATTTACTTACCAAGTCATGGGCCCCGTTTCAGAGATTAAGTGAAGAAACTCTGGGTTTTCCGTTTCTGAAAGAGAGGTAACTTTTATTCAGAGTCAATTAACTTACTCTGTGAACCTAACCTGGTCAAGAGCAGGTTTTATTCTCTAAACTCTGAGTTTGTCAGTCTCCTCCCTTTTTTAAGTGAATTAAAGTTTTTATTTATAAACTAATTTCAAGAGGATCACGTGATTATGATTGAACATGGCTGTTTCTGCATTAACTATGTATGATCCACTAATCAGACGATTCCTAACACACTATAAAGAGCCAGGGTTTCTCACTACAGTAATCTTCGATTTGAAGAACCCCCCCTTCCACCCCTACTCCTCCACCTTTTCCTTCATAGGGCCGCACAGTGGCCCAGTGATTAACACTGTTGCCTTGCAGCAAGAACGTCACCGGTTCTAGTCCGTTTCTGTGCAAAGTTAGCATGTTCTTCCTGTGCTCGCGTGGGTTTCCCCCGGGTTCTCCGGTTTCCTCCTACATTCCATAAACATGCACTACAAGTTAATTGATCAATCTAAATTTAGCACTACAGTCATACTCCCATCCAGCAACGTATCTCTTCATAGCAATCATTTTCTGTCATCAGCTCTTATCAAAAAGGGGGAGTTGTCGAGATCTGAAACTTTAAAGTGTGTCCATTCACACACATTTTTTATCATTACATGATCTCATACAACAAAATCACATGATTTTTTTTAATGCGCATACTGGAATTTGTTCAGTAAATGTATTTCCATTGTAATTCATGCGCATCATTTTTTCTTATCGAATAAAAAGTTTATCCTACTCAGTCTATTTTCAAAAGTTATGTGCATCTTGGCGTTTCTATCCACATGTTTTTATAAGCATCTCCAAAATGCGCATAAAAATAAGTGGATGGAAATGCAAGGCTAAGGTGAGAAATACCACTTCATCTTTAAAAAAGGGGAGGAGACCGACAGAAACTCAGAGCTTTGAGAATAAAACCTGGTCCTGACCAGGTTAGGTTCACAGAGTAATTTACCATGGTAACTAACTCAGATTAAAAGTTACCTCTCTTTCAGAAACAGGCTTGAATTTACCCTGCTTCTCGAGTTTGACAAACCTGCCATTTTGAAATGGAAAACCCAGAGTTTCTCTCATTTCAGGGTTAACATACTCTGAGTTTTCACTTAACCTCCTTTCTGAAACGGGGCCCAGGTGTGTGATAGGGCCCTGGGTCTTAAAACTTAGACAACATAAAAGCTAAATGTAAAGTATATAAAACTACTATCATGTAAAACTACTATCAAATATGAGAGAGAGAGAGCAATTTGCAGCCATGTAAATAAGCCATTGTTGTTAGTGGCTATTAAAGTAATGCAAAAGGGTCTTCAAGCTAAAACCATTGTAATATGTTATTATTTTAGCATGTTATTTTAAAATTGTATTGTTTTTATATTAATTTATAAGCCCAGCAGTGACCAGTTTTTCTATTAATTAGATGTCATTGAAATTTAGCTTTTGTTTAGTCAGTGAAAATTAGTGCTGATTAATAATGTATGTGTTTGAGCATGTGTTTGTATTTATTTGTTTATTTATTTATTTATTAAGCAATATTATTAAACATAATATTATATGTGATCTTTATTTTTGTCTCAAATTTGTTTAATTTTATTAACTGATTTGCATTATCTGCTCTTAGGTTGGGCAAGCCATTTGTTTCCTATGGTGATGCTGTGGAGTATGGGATGGAGAACGTGTCGTGGCTAAGCAGACACTCTATATGGGGAAGGTAACAGTGCTTACAAGGCAGTTTTTAATTTCAGTAGTGTGTTAAAGTTGACTCACTTGTGTGCTTCTTAACATAGTCTTTGTTCGCTTGTCACGGCTTTCAGCACATGATCTTTGTGCTACGTCAGGCTTTCAGATCATGCACATGATAGCAGTTTCAGTTTCCATTTTATGATGTCAGGTGTAAAATGTTCAATAAGTGTTTAACTGCTTTTTCTAAGATGCTTTCATAATAGACAATAGTGTAAGCAAAAAGTCTGGGGTTGTTTAGAGTTTTTGAAAAATGCCTCAAAGGGATAGTTATATCAATCAATAATATCAAAAATATTTACTTATATTTACTATTTAGAGTCATTATTTACTCTCTCTCACACTGAGATTTTAGTTTTTTTTTAGTTGAATGCAAAATACGATATTTTGAAAGATGCTGGAAACCATAACTACTTGCATCCATGGAAGGAAACACAAGTACTATGGAAGTCAATAGTTAAAGATTCCAGCATTTTTCAAAATATCATCTTTTGTGTTGAAAAATGTAAGTAAATAATGACATAAATTTCATTTTTTTCGTGCACTATCCCTTTTAGATAACTGTTTATGTGTTTAAGTAATGTAATTTAGTGCTGTTATAACAGAAATATGCCATTTATCCAGTTTTCAGTGTCACATGATCTTTTAGATGCCAGTCTAATATGCTGATTTGACAAATGAGCGCTATATATTTTCAGGATTGCTTCAATAGAAACTGTGTAAAAAATAATATATAAACATATATTTTTTTAAAGTTGTAAATGACTTTGCTGTCACTTTCAACAGTAAATATAAATAATAATGTTAATTTAGTTCATGTGTACACCCCCCTGGTTTAATGTTTAAGGTGTATTATATATACACATGATAGTTTGTCTAACTGACTTTCAGCATTCATGTTATGAAAGAACAGAAAATAGTTGATGTATACCTGAACATAATAAACAGTTTCCCTTTTTTGTGTTTTGTTTTTCAGACATGTGGTGAATTTGTTCCTCAACATTACTCAATTGGGCTTCTGCTGTGTGTACTTTGTGTTCCTCAGTGACAATGTCAAACAGGTGAGAGACATCTAAAGTTCAAGTAAAATCTAAATTTACAATGTGTTTTTTGCTAGCACACATTATTATTCTTTAGGTTAACAATTAATCTGCGGAAGTTAATCTTCTGAAAGAAAAAAGTTTATTTTGGTAATCTTCAATCAAAGTCTGACCGTTTGCTTCCACATTTGGAGTAGTAATCCTTCTCTTTTGCACCTATATCAAGAGGGAACTTTGTGCAAAAATTAAGCCTTGCACCCTACTCAATATCCCATTTCAGTTGGAAGTACTTCAGCATACTGTAATAAAAGTCATCCACTCGTGGATTTACACATAAGAAGAGTAGTTTCTGTTCACATCTTAATTTATAAAATGAAAACCAAGTAAAACAGTTATGTAGATGCTAAGGTTGCTGATTAAATTCACAGTGAATATATATTCTTGTACTCTTAAAGCATCAAATGTTCTCTTAATGCAGTGTTTCCCAACCCTGTTCCTGAAGGCACACCAACAGTCCACATTTTCAACCTCTCCCTAATCAAACACACCTGAATCATCTTATCATAACATCAGAAGAGACTCCAAAACCTGAAGTTAATGGGTTAGATAACGGAGACATCCAAAATATGTACTGTTGGTGTGCCTCCAGGAACAGGGTTGGGAAACGCTGTCTTAATGGATGAAATCTCTAAATTATCAAAAATATAAACGCAATAATGTGAGTAAATTTCTTTTGTCACCACAAGAGGGCGGCATTGACTTTCAGTTCACTTAAACAGTCACCCAAGGCTGCTTTCCTTACCAAAAGATGTTTAACTTTCTTTTATTTGAGTCCATATTTTAAAATTATCTCAAAATACAATATACATTGGTACTTTGATATAAGTTACAGTCAATTTTTTGCATGTTGTAGGTGGTTGAGACTGCTAATGCGACCACCGGGAACTGTCACAACAATGAGACCGCAGTGCCAGTGCCCAGCTATGACTCTCGACTCTACATGGTCTTCTTCCTGCCCTTCATCATCTTGTTGGTTTTCATCCGCAACCTCAAGTATTTGGCTCCTTTGTCGTTTGCAGCAAACCTTTGCATGTGTGCCAGCCTGGTCCTCATATACTACTACTGTTTGACGGTAAGATACAGAACACACACTCAGAGTACAGTACACGCATTATGTTGAAAGTGTAGTAGCCTAAAAGCCCAATTTTCTATTCAGTACATTCATACAATGCATAATTTATAGCAATTTTTTGGAAACAAAATTTGCACAATAGGACTGTATGGTATTTAAATATTTCGCTTTTCTGTGATTATGCATTGTCATATGAAATGATTTTGCTAAATGATATAAAAAAAATGTGAAATACTTTATTAAATTTGAAATATAATTTTTTTAAAGATTTTTTTGTATGGTTGTGCATCTACATAAAATATAATTTTACATAAACTTATATTAAATATAAACCTATTTTAAATAAGCAAAATCTGATCAGTAATGACTGCTTCAAGTAAATTCTGTTATATCTCAAGTAAAAAAAATTACTTGACATATGTAATTAACGGAAAGATTTCAGCTACAAAAGTTTACCAAAGAAAAATTATTTTGTTTCAGCTAATTTTCAAGAAAGGTATTTTAATAGTTTGTCTAGATCAGGGGTCACCAATCTCGGTCCAGGAAGGCCGGTGTCCCTGCAGGGTTTAGCTCCAACTTGCCTCAACACAGCTGCCTGGGTGTTTCAAATATACCTAGTAAAGCTACGGTCACACCGGGCTTTGTGTGTGCGAAATTCTGTCGTGCGGCGCTGCGAAAAGGGGCGGGATTAAACAAGCTTATTAGACATTTTAAAAAGCAAGCCATTGCTCCATGTTTTACATTTTTGCCCAGAGAGGTCCTGTTTTGATCCTCGATTGGTCTCATGCAGTCAAGGGATGCGATTTCGCAGGTCAGAGTTCACCAAGCTTGAACTTTGCACCACAGCAACCTGCGAAACTTAACGCATTGACCCCGCGTTTCCGGTCTGACGCATTCGCGTGCGTATGAATGGAAATCTATGGGAAGAAAAGTCAAGTGTGACCGCACCTTAAGACCTTGATTAGCTTGTTCAGGTGTGTTTGATTAGAGTTGGAGCTAAAATCTGCAGGACACTGGCCCTCCAGGAACAAGTTTGGTGACCCCTGGTCTAGATAAACAAATGTCATTACCAAAATAAAATCTATTTAAAAGATAAAATAAAACTGAGTAACTTATAATTATATTATTGTATAATTAGAAATATGATAGTTGGGGGCGAGCAGGGATGAAAGTAGCATTTTTCATAAAAAAAAAAATATTTTTTTAAAGATAATGCTTTATCAGAAATGTATTTTTGCTGTGCTGTTTTCACAAGATTAATATCATAAGCTTCCTTCTCTACTCTTTTGTTACAGATAAAAAGTTCAAAAATATCATGTTGGTATTCTATATGAAAGTTGGCCAATAATTTGTTATCTATGAATTTGGAGACACAGCATTATAATTTTTTAAGAACTGATAATTCCAAAAAATTTGCGGCACAGTTTCTGGCTGTGACCAATAAAATGATTATCTTGTTATCACTGCTTAAGCCACACTATGTATCATTGAATATCCATTACATAACAGACCATTAAACCAACTGCTTTTTATTTATTATAACACTTTTCCAGGAAACCATTTTAAAATGGTTTGTTAGGTTTAAAATGATACAACTAGATACTCAGTCCCAAGCAATCGTCAGGACCAAGCTTTTTCCTTTCGGCTGCTGATTGAGCCTCAGATGTTATGGATGAAGAGTCAAGCGCCGATGACAGGTTTTAGGGTTGTTTTATAGAGCCCATTTCCTATTGAACAGCTTTAAATGCTTTAAATCAGACCCTCCATCTGTAATCAGCCAGGCTGCTGCTGAGAAACCAGTGAGTGGGTAACAATTTTTCAGTCAGGAAAGAAGATTTGTCATGCTGGAAACAGCAAGAGGAAGTTGGCTGAAGATTGCAAATTGGTTTACTGTTCGCAAAACATTTTTTGTGAAGAGTCAAGGGTTTCAAGTGCGCTTTCAGGGCTGTCAAAGGAACACATAATCTTTCCTCTCAGTGCTTCTTGAACCAGCACACATCACATTATGAGTTTACTGTAAATTCAGTCTTTTAGGATTTCAGTTGCACAGCATTTGTGCACCAAAAATGTTTATACAGTGTAGTGTGTCAATAGTCGGAGCCTTTCCTAAGATTTGTCTAATTATTCTAAAAGTTACAATGGGATAATAGGATCAATGTAATGTTAATAGGAAATATTCAATACTTATTATTTAACTGTGCAGTACTTATTATGTAAATCTATATTACAGTTTAACATTTTTGTGTAAGTTTTTTTATAGCAACTATGTATTAAATAAGCAGAAACAGATATTAAAATCTGATCAGTAACGACGAATGCTTTAAGATTTGTGTTATAAGTAAAGGCTGTTATATTAGTAAAAACAAATTAATAAAAACAAATAACTTGAAAATGTAATTAATTGTAAGAAGTACAGTAATAAGTAAACTTGTTTTATTTCAGCTAATTTCCAAGTAAGGTATTTTAATAGTCTCATCTCGTTTTCATCCACTTTTCCGGGGCCGGGTCGCGGGGGCAGCAGAACTCTAGACTTCCCTCTCCCCAGACGCTTCCTCCAGCTCCTCCGGGGGGGATCCTGAGGTATTCCCAGGCCAGTCGAGAAACATAGTCCCTTCATCGTGTTCTGGGTCTTTCCCGAGGCCTCCTCTCGGTGGGACTTCCCTGGAACACCTCCCTAGGTAGGCGTCCAGCGGGCATCCGAAACAGATGTCCGAGCCATCTCAGCTGACTACTCTCGATGTGGTGGAGCAGCGGCTCTACTTCGAGCTCCTCCCGGGTGACAGAGCTCCTCACCCTGTCTAAGAATGCACCCTGCCACCCTGCGAAGGAAACTCATTTCGGCCGCTTGTATCCGAGATCTTGTCTTTTCAATCATGACCCAAAGTGCATGACCAGAGGTGAGAGTAGGAACTTAGATTGACCAGTAAATCGAGAGCTTTGCCTTCCGGCTCAGCTCAGCTTGGCAGCAAACTACCCCAGTGCATGCTGAAATTCCATGTTCGATGACCCAATATTATTTTAATAGTTAGTCTAGATGAACAAAAAAGTTAAAACCAAAATAAAATATATTAAAATGATCAAATAAAACTTAGTAACTTATAATTATATTATTGTATATTTATAAATATGATAGTTAGGGGAGAGCGGTGACGAAGGTAGCAATTTTCATAACCTAATTTTAAAAGATAATGCTTTTATCAGAAATATGTTTTTGCTGTGGTCACTAACTTATGAGTGTGGTCTATAAAAACCAGGTGTTGTTTTGTATCAATGTAGAACAACTCCAATGTAACTTCACTTTAAACAAAGGTTGCACATTGTTACTTTTGACCCCATCAGCAGGGACAAAAGTAACACATGGGTGGGTCAAAAGTAACACAACAATATTAGCTAGATTTACTGGCTTAATCTTGTTTATTTTAAATTTATAACTGACTGTGACCTTGTCAATGCTAACTGCAAATCTATTTTGTTCTTTATTTTTGCAAAAAATACTAAACTACTTTTTAAAATTTCAGTTTCTTCAAAGCAATCCAATGATGCAAAATGTTAACATTTTCTACAATTATTGAATATTTTTTATTATTATTGGCAATATAAGTTAATTTTATAAAACACTTGAATCCAAACACTGTAAACTCTAATGTGGAAGCACAAAGTAAGGTCTAAATATTAGCAGTGGGGCACAAATAAGTGTTGCTTTTGTCTTTACAGGAACTCTTGCCATTTAAACCTGATTTACTTTTAAACTGAAAAACTTAAAGATGTGTTATTGCACTAAATAACCTGTAAATTGATAATTAGAGTGACACATGAAAAGAGTAACACAACTTAATAATTTACAGCAATTTACTTTCTGCACTTAAAAGCTGAAATTCGGACCTAACCATGGGACATGGTCCTGAAACCACATGATATTTGGCAGCTCCATCAAGGCTTGCATGCAGAATGTTATAGCCTGGAAAGATGGCCTGGAAAGCAAATGATGTCAGGGCTTTGAGAAAATTGATTTGTTACAGTAAATACGCAGCACATTTAGCATGGAATAATCTACAAACAAAGTTGCAGTTTAAAAACAGTTTGATTTCACAAAATACTTTTAAAAAGAGAATAAATTATATAGAAACTAAAACACGGGTTTATAGATGTTTTCAATAGTTTGTTTGTCAATATTTGATTCATGTTAACTGTAAAATAGATTTTTAATCTCAGTGTATCTTTCCTGGTAAAGTAAAAGTTATAATAATAACCTTCGTACCATGTTACTTTCGTCCCCGGTCTCCTCTCCTCAATTTTACCAAAATTATGGAAGCACTTTATTTTACAGTCCTGTTTCACATGTGCCTAATATGTGCTAATCAATTAATTATGAAATAATAATCGTTAATTATTACATAAGCTATAGATAATAATCAAGTATGAACCCTAAACCTAGCTTTAAACTTAACCTTGCTATTTAAAACCCTAAAAAAGAAATGTATCATGGCTTTCACTAAAACATTAGTCAGCAAAACTACAAAGACAAAAAAAATCATACTGCACAACAGAATTATATGTATGCCTGTGTATATATAGCTGTGTGTGTGTTTATAGCAAAATAGAAGCATTTTGATGATCTGACTGTTTCAGTCCACTATATATTCATGTAAACATTTTTTGAAATATTCAGTGTCTCAGACTGTCAGACGTTATTTTTCTCCTTTTGCTTTGCATTGTCAGAATATCCCAAACCCCATCAACCTCCCGCTGGCAGGAAGAGGAGCTGACTATCCGCTTTTCTTTGGAACCGCAATATTCGCCTTTGAGGGAATTGGAGTTGTAAGTTGTTCCCTTGCTCTGATATGTGTGTCACTTCAGAAATGTTGAAAAAAGGGTTTCATACTCATTTTTCATCATCTACAGGTGCTGCCACTTGAGAATAAGATGCAGAATCCCAGAAACTTCACCAAGGTCCTGTATCTTGGCATGGGCATCGTCACATTTCTCTATATCTCTCTGGGAACCATCGGCTATATTGGCTTTGGAGAAGAAATTCGGGGCAGCATCACATTAAACCTACCGCTCTGCTGGTGAGCATTGGATCTTAAAGTTAGCCATCAAATCAAATCTTTGATAACTCAGATTGCTGCTTTTGAGATGAACATTTAATCTGTGCAAGTCAAAGAGAAAGTTCACCACAAAAAAACACTCAAGTGGTTGAGTAAATGATGAGAGAATTGTATTTTGGGGTAAACTATCACTTTAATGAAGTAAAAATATATGTTTTGTCTCGTGTTACGCACCATCTAGGAACATGAAAGACAAGACAAATGTTTTGACAAGGCCAAATATAATCAGAGCAGAGTAAAACAGAGTAAAACTTGTTATCATTATTAAAAATCTGGAGGAACAAAATATAAGTCAGTAATCAAAATAATAGATAATAAAAATACATTTGAGTACACCGGTTTAACGGTTCAAACCATTATGAATGCATAAACTCACCAGTCAGTCCCCCCTAATTAACGCTTGATTTCCTCTGAAGGACGTCAAAACAACATATATGAGGGGTTAATCCTCTAAATAGTGAGGATCTGTATCTTAAATAATAATATTCATTCATTCATTCATTTTCTTTTCGGTTTAGTCCCTTTATTAATCAGGGGTCGCCACAGCGGAATTAACCATCAGCTTATCTAGCAAATGTTTTACACAGCGGATGCCCTTCCAGCCGCAACCCATCACTGGAAAATACCCATACACTCATTCACACACATACACTACGGACAGTTTAGCTTCCCTAGTTCACTTGTACCGCATGTCTTTGGACTGTGGGGCAAATCAGAGCGACCGGAGGAAACATGCGACATGCACACTACACACAGAAATGCCAACTGAACCAGCGAAGGCTTGAACCATTGACCTTCTTGCTGTGAGGTGACAGCGTTACCCACTGCGCCACAGCACCACCCTTAAATAATAACATTAATAATTAAATTAGTAGATGATATAAACACATTTAAGTACACCTATAACGTTTTATATGTGAATGCATAATCGCACTAATCAGCCTATGCAAACAAGGGTCAGGTCACTGCAAGTCTAGAGCACCGATGAACATCGTACAGTAAGTGTTGACAAGACAAATTTTTTTGTAAAATAGTTTGTTTCTACGTGTAGCCTACAAGTCAAGTCAAATTAGACATGTAGTTGATCTACAGTAACCTCTGAAATGGCTAATCAGAGGATACTCTAGGTCAGAATACACTAAATATCCCACAAACACTGAAAATTTTAAATATGCTTTTTAATAAATTAGATGTAATTTAGTTAAATACATACATTTGACTCACTGAAGTATTACGCAAGCGCATATATTGCTGAAAATTTGGACCACTCTGATCATAAATGTTTAATTCGCATCCTGAGAATAGCTTATATATACCTAAAACCCACCATAAAGTAAAAGACAGAAGGAAAGAAGAAAAAAGAAAGAGAGAAAGAAAGAAAAAGAGAGAGAGGAATAATAATGTTTTGTTCAAGATATTTTTTTCCATTTTTGTAAGAAGTAATATTTAGCAAGGACACATTAAATGATCAAAAGTGACAGTAAATATGTTTATATTGTTACAAAACTGTTCTATTTTAAAAAGCATTATAAAGCACTTATCTGGAGATTACAACTATTTCTAAATGATTATTTGAACCTGAAGTTTGGAGTAATAAAGCTGATCACCAGAATATAATGTAAACATTACATTGGAAAATATTTAAAACTTAAAAAAGAAAAAGTTATATGAGTGAAATATTTGTTTGTTTGTTTGCCTAAACTCTAATTCTACTTTAATGTCCTTGCTAGCTCTATACACAGAATTGCAGATATTTTAGAAAGTTTAAAGATGTAGGGTTTGTTGGTATCAGCCATATACTGTATAGAAGAAGCAGTTTGAATGAGTCAGTGTGCCCTGACAACAACAAAAAAGCTGACCGACAAACTAGTTTGAAAGTGGGAACAGGCCCAAATCCAGCCATTAGAGTTTGTCAGCAGGGGGACCAGTGATGTGGAATGAGAAGCTGTGGGCTCCATGCACAATCACAAAGGTGTCAGTCTTCTGCTGCTGTTAACGGCAGTGCAGTGATTGATGTGTCACTACAGAGACCAAAACGCTCTTTCAAGAGTATTCGTGATTATTACAGATATCAGTGATACCTCTATGATACTTTCATTTGTAATCTCTCCCTTTTATGCTTCTCATTTTCTCTACCTTTATGAATTTGACATCAAAAGCTGGAGAAATAAGAAAGGTATGCGATGTCTGTCTGTTCTGCAGGTTATATCAGATCGTGAAGCTGCTTTACTCTTTTGGTATCTACATCACCTACGCGCTGCAGTTTTACGTGTCAGCAGAAATCTTGATCCCGCCGGCGGTGGCGCGATGTGGTCCCAGATGGGCATTGATTGTAGACCTCAGCATCCGCGTGGCTCTCGTAGGCCTCACATGTGAGTCGAAACAAAACTAAAGCTTTTTTCCACACACACAATCAAATTCACAGTGTACTCTATTTGCATACTTGTGTCCACATTGGGATGTGAAAATAAGGGATACCCCTAAATAATCCTATAATAACCAAAAATTCCTAAATCTGTTCTTTCAGAGCTGTTTCGTTGTACAAAAACAGAGTTGAAAAAGTCAATGATAGGGTGTTAAAGAAAAAAAAGGAAATTACAAATGATAGAATAAGCAGAAATTTGTGAAATGCATACATGTCAACCCTCCTGTTTTCCTGGGATTCTCCCATATTTTACAGTTATATCCTGCTATCATCCCGTAAAGGTATTTTCCCATATTTCTCCCATATTTTTATTCGTTCTATGAAGGGTGGCAATAAACATTAAAGAGCCGATCCTCCCTATACACAACCCATATTGCCGAACCACCAGAGGACGCCCCTTGCTCTTAAATGTGAATCTGTTCTGTGCTTTAATTTTATTTAGGCATGAAAACACTTTGAAATAAACATAAAAACGGTGGGATTCCCTTTCTTCCCATTACATTGTTTTATGCAATCCTCAAAACAGTCAGTTCATTTAGCGGTGCATGACTGTCAGACGCGCTCCATACTGATAAATAGACACTGTTTCCCAAACGGATTCTGTGCACGTGATTTGAAATGGAGTGCAAGTGGACACTCTGGATTTTGGATACGTGTTTGAACAGACATATAATAATAATAATAATAATAATAATAATAATAATAATAATATGTAAACAAGTCAATCTTAGTGGATTTTCTTTTCAACACAACCAAATTTTGTCTTCAATGAGCATAACAAGCAGTCAGATGCTTTCATTATAGATCTGTTCATTTTTAAGTGACGCCTTTTTTTAATGTAATCAAAAAAAGTCTAAATGAGAGATTCATTCGCTGCTCTTTAATCAGAATATTTCAATTATACAGTAAAGAAAAGGTTAATGAGATTTGATTTAAACTTGATTTAATTTTTTTAATATAGCTATTAATTTTATTAGGCTAAACTTGCGTTCTGTGAATGAACGTCGCCTCGTTGTTCCATCCCAAAGAGGGAAGAAATCACTTTCCCGAACTCTCACATTCAATCTGCCCAGTTGGTGGAATGAACTCCCCAACTACATCAGAACAGCAGAGTCACTTGCTGTCTTCAAGAAACGACTAAAAACGCAACTGTTTAGTCTCCACTTTCCTTCCTAATCTGCAACTGCCTCTCTGGCTATACCACTAACTGTGCCCACTCTCTCTCTCTCTCTCTCTCCAAAACAAAAAACAAAAAAAATATGGGGGGGGGGGGGGTGAAGGGTGTTATGCCTTATATTTATTTCCCATTGTCGACGAGTATGGAATAGATTAGTTTAGCCTATTAAAACCAATAGCCTAATATAGAGATATTGAATCCAATTATCAAGTTTCATTCACTTTTTCGTTACTTTATAATTTAAATATAGGTCTACACTGATTCAGATTAAAATTACTATAGTTATTTAATTAAGAGCAGGGAATGAATCTCTCATTTTTATTAATTTTCTTTTTATAAACATTGAGTAACAGAGGTGCCACTTTAACACCTACAGATCTATAATGACAAGCGTTTGATTACTTTCCTAACTGTTTATGCAAATTTAGGACACAATTAGCTGTGTTTATGCTAAAACATGCCATGTCTGATTTGGCCATGCCATGTATTTGTCTGTTTACTTTTGCTCCTCTTCAAATCGCATGCTAAGTAGTCGCTTGGGGAAAAGCCTCTCTTTATCATTAAGAAGTGCACAGTCACATACAGTTATGTGAATTGACTGATTCAAAGGTTGCAAAGGAAGGGTGACGGTGCATGGCTTTAATGCAAAGTAAGGGAATGCAGCTATTGTACGAATAAGTTAAAAGTATTTCAAACAAACAAATAAAAAGCATAAGCGAAAAAAATCAAAAGCAGAATTTTCTTGAACAGCTCTTGTAAGTCACATTTTACATCGCATTTGAGAGCAGCAGGTCTCAATTTTGGTTTGCCATTTCACTTTTACTACTCCTTGGCATACTGTTAAATAATTGTCCCTCTTTATCTCATTGTACCATATTAAAGTAACAGATAAATACATGTACTTGGATAAATGTAAAATAGATGTTACTTCTCTGAGTTATTTTAGTCCTTTTATCAGTTTAAGAAACTCACATCCATCAAAAAAATAAAAAAATAAAAAATAACAAAGACAAATATCATCAGATCTCCGGAACTCTATCACATTTGAGAGAAGCAGAACTATGAAACAACAAATCATTTTGAGCTGGGTTACAAAAGAAACAGCATTATGGGAGATGTAGTTTATAGTCAATATACAATATAAAGCAACATTGGCTTTTATTATAATGCTGTGTTCGCACCACATCACTTGCTCTAAAGTATTCTCAGGATGCTTTTCACCTCACACAATTTTTTTTTTTTTTGCTCGAGTTGAATATCTTGCAAATTGCAAGACGATTGCAGCATTTTCTGTGTGTTTGCAACAAATGCATTGTGCATTCAACATCATTTGAGCTACCCAGTTTGCTTTGTATGTTATTTACTTGCATGAATTCTTAAATTTGCATTTGATGGGAATCATATGCATTCGTCGGCCAAATAAAATGAAATGGCGTGCCAGATTTGGCCCGCACGCCTTGTGGTTGACATGTGGTGTAAAGGGAGGATTAGCTCTATGTACTATTTAAAATTAGAGCTGCTAGTGTTTTTAATGTCCTCACATTTATCACGACAAAAATGGGTATCTGTGTCACATTCACACTCGATTCAGACTCAACCTGAAATGACTTCAGATTTGACTTGGCAAAAATGACTCCAAATTTTTCTTTACAATCGAAGAGGAATATGTTTTTATTTGTAGGCTATGCAGTGGTTTTAAGTGGGCCGTTGCTCATCGCTATACAGTATCAGCAGTTTTATCAGATTCACTTTGTTTTGCACACGAGCATAGCTGCTGCATTTCTCTTGTGTACATTTTCTTCACTCTCGGGCAAACACGCTGGGCCTCAGTTGCTGATTTTCCCTCTCATGGTTCCTGCAATGATCCAGTTATGCAGCGGTGCATCATGATTTATAGCTGTGATTCAGTAAACATGACGAACATCATAACATGAGAGACACAGAGACAGAATTAAAGGTTATGTGCACATCTTTTAAGATTTTTGTTTAATGAAAATGATCTATAATTTTACCAAAAATAACAAATAACATGGTTTGTTAAATTGTGTTAATCACAAATGAACCATGGCTTTGCTACACTACTGTAACTATCATTTTACTATGGTTTATTTAGTAATATTGTGATTCTACAATCAACTAAATCTTGATTTCTATATTTTACTATAATAAATTCATGGGTTAGTTATGTAAGAGATGCAGTTTTTTTCTTGGAAGTTCTTATATTAATTTTTAAATATATTTTTATATAAAAATTTACATTAACCTAACGATATAGTTATTATTTTGGGGAAAAAAATTTGATAAAATTATACATTTTCAAAGTAATGGAATATTTACTTATTTTACATATTAGAATAAGTAATATATGTATTTTAACATCGGGAACAAAGGGGCATGGATAACTTTCTTGTTCTTTTTTCTTTTTTCATTAAACCAAAATGGCCTCTTCAGCGTTTCCAAAACGGGGCTCGAAAACTTCAGAGTAGTGTGGACGGAAGACGTAACCGTAGCAAAACTTAAGCGTTTTAAAACGAAAACATATTAGTGTAAACGGGGCCATAAACTATTGGGCATGATAGTAGTTGATTCTGATCTAAATTGATTCTGGCTGCTGAACATTCTAAGGTGTGCAATTGACCCTTCGCTAAGCCACACTCAAAAACCGCCACCCACCAATCGTGGCTTAGCAACCGTAGCTACGCGCAGGGGCTCTGTCAAGCTTTCAAGCGAGGGAAACAGGCCAAAGCACTGGGCTTATGGATTGTGCAAATCTGATACCCGGTATCCTTAAAGTTTGGACAGGGTGGTGGAATTTTTTCCCTTTTCAAACCCAAGAGGAGAAATGCCAGCGTGGATCAAGCTGTGTGAAAGGCAGTAAAGGAGCGGAGTTAAGTTGGTTTTGTTTTGATATTCCTGACACATTCAGTAATAGATGACAATAACTCACACACCTCTTACCCTAAACAGATCTAAACTGTGTTTCCTACAAAAATACAAAGCAGGTTATGTTTAACAGCTGTCTTTTTCTTTTTTCTTTTCACTCGATATTATGAACACTGCTCCGTTTAAGCCTTCGTCATAGTAACTTAGTCATACTAATAGCGAATAGGTCATAATGACATGAGTTATTGCTCCGGAAAATACAAATCGATCTGTTGCTAACTTTACAGAACTTCATATTTCCGTCAATTTCAAGCTACGAATATTTGAAATTACAAATCAACAGAACAAAACAGAGATGTGATCATAAACTGAGCACTTGTGATCAATTTACTTTACCAGCAGCTGTTTTTCTTTTAATTTATAAAGCGCACACAAACATACTGACAGTAATGGGTACTGTACAATGTTATGGGTCAATGATGCTAATATTCAGCACAAATCCATCAATTTCGCTTTTCTAGCTGTTCTTTCTATGAATGAACTATGTAAAAGCTCTGTCCATGAGTGTTTCCATGTCGGTTAGTAACGCTATAT
Source organism: Danio aesculapii (assembly GCF_903798145.1). NCBI lineage: Eukaryota > Metazoa > Chordata > Actinopteri > Cypriniformes > Danionidae > Danio > Danio aesculapii. The sequence continues at coordinate 27,999,215 of NC_079448.1, forward strand.
TTCATTGCACAACAATAGTCTATCAGGCTTTTTGGCTAAAAATACAGAAATTACAGTTTAATTCATTATTATTAGATTATTTTTTAAATTTCACCTCTCCTACTGTGCTTGAACTAAGCTGTTGAATGGTCAGCGTATGAGGCGGCTAGGCTAAGCTAGCTTCAATTTTGATTGAATTATTCTCTAATCGGTTGCCTATTATGTCGTGAACATACCTCTGTAATGCATACTGCACTCCTTTTTCGTCTGGCTTTCTCAGATATCTCATCTGTTTGCCAAAAATGACATTATATCCCTGGCAATGTCTGACACCGGCGCATACACGTTGTAAAAGCTGTGCCAGGCACGAAAGCTTGACAGGCGTAGCAACAGAAACTAAGGAGGGCGGGGCTTAGCGAAGGGTCAGTTGTTTTCAGGCAAACATACAGCCACATTATCACTATGCTGAATGATTTCAGTTACTTCACAAAGTACAACTATCAAAAATAAAATAAAATCAGAAGGCTTTGGATGAGATGCCTGTGAATCTGCTGCCAAAGACAATAGAATTAAAGCCTTAAAGGGACTAACAGGAGCAGTTGGAGGACAAAATCCTGAGAAATGACTTTAACAGTGTCAGAGCTTCATTCAAAAACCCTGTAGTACAAAGATCATTCATAATAAATAAAAAATAAGAACAGTCAGTTTTGATCCAATGGATTTTCATGTGACTTCAGCGGTCTCGCAACCAAATCCATCAACCCTTGGGCTACTTGCGTCAAAAGTCAGAAGTGTTTTCAACGGCTCATTTGCTTTTGCACGCGTTCATGCGTGTGTCAAACCGTCTCCTTTTCACCGCAGCTCAAGGTTGTTCAGGCACTTCACAGAGCATTTGTCATTGTTAACCAAAGTCTATTTTTGCCTTTTGTCACTTTTTTTTCTCTCTCTGAAATCATCTGGACCTTGAGCACAACAGAGAATGCTTTCCACATGTGACTCAGATATTCGGATGGGGTGCAGGAAATAAATGAGCTCTGTGTTTCGCAGAAAGTGGTCAGTCAGCTACCGAACATGAGCATGTGCCTCTTTTGCCTGAAGATGAAAGCAATCATGCCTCCTTCTTTTAAAATAGCGATTGAATAGGACACATCCTCAATCAAACCACTCTGCTTTTAGCACGTGTTCGCATCCCAGGCCTTTAAATATATTGTTAGGAATCTCCGAGATTGGTCTTTTTTTAGCGGTTGTATTGATTTCCTTTCTAAGCGGAGGTTGTTAATTCCCGTGTGACACGTGAGTTGTGATCTCACATGAGCAGCACTGGGTTTTTTTTTACTCTTGTAACGTTTTCTTCACTAGGAGGCAGTCTTGAATGCTCTTTCAGCCTATTAATCTTCATCTACTTTACTTAGGCTAAAGTGTCACATTGGGACTAAACATGTAGAATACATATTCATGCATATGGTTAACCTTTGTTTTTCATAATTAATCATTTTCTGTCATTTCTTACAACCCGCTTTGGAATATTTTTTGTGTGTGAGTGATAGATTAAAAAGGAAAAAGGGAGAGAAAAGCACACACAGAGCTTTTCGATTCTGTTTATGTGATTCTTATGCTTGTTAAGGCTGAACAGAAGGTTGTAAAAAGTAAATAGTATTCCAATTTAAAATAGTCATTGCTATAAAATATTCCTGTGGTTGTAAAGCTGAATTTCAGCATAATCATAAATCATTTTAATATACTAATTTGGCGCTCAAAAAAAATCTTATTATTGTTTTTGTTGAACACAGGTAAATTACAGTTCTGTAAACTGATTATTTGTATGTATGTGCAGATGGGGCCTTTAGAAATGCGTGTCTCAGGGAACAGAATGCCATGATTATCCCTGGTTAGCCGCAGTACTCAGGGAAATTCTCTGACTCAAGAAATACATTACTAGTAGCGGGAGCCGATCTTCATTCTCAGTAGTGGCCAATTCAGACTCAATGCTGTGGGTGACAGTTTTTCCGTGGAAGATGAAGGTGTTTTCTCCATGTTTTGTTTATATTTGCTCAAATCTAATAGAATGCTGTGCCTGGGATAATTGAGAAATAGTTTCGTTTTAGACACAGTATTGCAGACTCATCACAGCCATGGCTTTAATATTACATTTTTGACTGTAGGCCCACATACAAGACTTTTCACAGAGCTCAGTTAAATGTTATTTGATTAGGCTAGTTATCAATAAACTGTTAAAGCCAAAACGAATAGTAAAATACAGGTTGTAATTTAATTTAATATAGTTTGAATAAATAAATAAAATATAATTTAATAGCCTATATAGGCTAATTAAATATTATTTATTTATAATACATATTTATAAATTAAATAACTAGGCTGTTTTCTGAACAATGGCCATGTTTATTCCATCGAATTGTATACAAATAGGATAAATAAGTATATTCTGTGTATTTGAAGCAGTCGATCATGCACTGAAACAATAGGCTATAGAATCAGAATCAGAAAGAGTTTTATTACCAGGTATGTTCACACATACAGTACGAGGAATTTGTTTTCGTGACAGAGCTTCTACAGTGCAACAGAATTACAGAGACCGTACGAAAAACAGATAATAAATATATTTAAAAAAAAATAAAAGTAAGTAGCGAATGCAAAGTAAGTAGTGAATGCTACTTTAGCCAACCTTAACACTTAAATATGCTATTAATAATGGATATAAATGAGAGATGAATAAAAAAAATTGTGAAAGCACGAGGAATATTGCGGGTGTGCTGTTATAAAGTGTGCTGTCTCAAATGACTAACGATTATGCATTACCACAACACTTCGCTAACATTTGAGCTGGTTTCAGTTCTTGGTTCTTTCATTTCATTTCCAGTTGTTTCATTTTTAAAAAATCTATTTATTTAACTTGTTTGTTAATTAAATCCCGTTTTCCTATTTATTTTTGTAATTCGTTTTTGTCAAGTTTAAAAAGCGTGTTTGTGTATTAAATGTGCACGTTTAGAAGTGTGTGAGAGAGACTGTCCGAAAGAGCACTCGCTTCACAACTCTGTCGACGCTGCGAGTGGCTGGGTTTCTTTCTTTCTTTCTTTCTTTCTTTCTTTCTTTCTTTCTTTCTTTCTTTCTTTCTTTCTTTCTTTCTTTCTTTCTTTCTTTCTTTCTTTCTTTCTTTCTTTCTTTCTTCATTTTGGAGATAATACTAAATATGAATACAACAGAAAGACATAAAACTTTACAAATTACGTGTTGACAATAGTCATAAGCTATTAGATCTAGATAAAATAGCCTAAGCTATATTGAAATCATTTACAGAATTACAAACAAATGTTTATGTTTTAATATGACATGGTAACATTTAAAAGTGTAATTTTAAATGTAGAGCTTTATTAGAAGGATATTTTATATTTTAAATTGTAATTTTTTTTTCTTTGGGGAGAATCAGTGGAGAGATGCCATTCTGAAATAGGCTAACACTAAATGGTACTTTTTTTTTCTTAAAACTGATGCAGATTGTGGATAGCTGCTAGCCTGTATTTTATTACCAACTCTTATAATATGTGTCAGTGTAACTGTTCTTGCCACAAAACTCCAATCATAAATCTTAAATTAGTGTTGCTACTTTAACTGTTTTTGATTATTTGATTGCCTCCTGACTAAATTGTTTATTAAATTCTTCATAATAGTAATATGATACTTTTGAAAGGTAGTGTAGTTAATATTCAGTTATTTAAAGACAGTAGTAAACAGAATCAGCACACTGCCACTTTAGCTGGCAAAAGACATATTTATTAAACAACGTTTTGACCTACAAGGTCTTCATCGAGTTCAGTTATTCAGTTATTTCACATTAAAGGCAATGTAAATTACTTATTCTTTGCTGTAAAAGTTAAATTACTGAACCTACACATGATAGAAAATTGAAAAACTAAAATGCTCAATTTATAAGAAAATTACACTGAGTGTGCACTTATAGCAGTGGTCTCAAACTCAGTTCCTGGAGGGCCACAGCTCTGCACAGTTTAGCTCCGCAGCCACCTCCAACTCACACCTGCTTGATAGTCTCTAGTAGTCTTGAACACCTTGATTATTTGAATCAGCTGTGTTTGATTATGGTTGGAGCAAAACTGTGCAGAGCTACGGCCCTCCAGGAATCGAGTTTGAGACCTATGACTTAGAGCAGGGGTCTCAAACTGCCAGCCCGCAGACCATTTGTGGCCCCTCCTCCTCCTCCCTCCAGCCCGCAACTGACGTCAAAATTATGACAAGATTTAGCCGATTTGAATCGCTATCATTGTTGTGCAGTCGCATATAGCCACTTTTGGTTTTGACCCCCCACCTACTGGACATTTAATGAACTGTTCTAAATGTTTGGGTTACTTTCGGCAGATTGTTTCTGGGGTGGATTTGAATGTTGAAATATATGTCCGTAGGTGCTCTATTTTTATTAAAGCTCTATTTTTGAAAATATTCAAGGGTCATTTGATTATAATTGGTTTTATACCACCTGTACTGGGTTGTACAAGCACATCTCCATGGCTTACACGTTATGATGGTGGTGTAATGTGGTGCAAACCGAAGACCAGGGGCACTTTCGTTCACTTTTGAGGGGTACTTTTAATCCAAGAGAAAAAATGACACGTGCACTGCACAGGTTGTGCCCTATCTGTGCATGGGCCTGTTCCCCCTCTTTGTTGTAGTTTTATAAATAAGAAAGATTGAGAAAAACAATTTCCAGTAAAGTCACTAAAGTTAAACTTTTGGTTAGGCAAAGATTGGGACAGAGTAATAATAAATATTATTATTATTATGCCTATTATTAAATTGTAGTATTTTCATAGCAATTTCAACTACCCCTTTAATATGTACAATAAGAAACAAAAAAAGGAGCTTTGACTGCATATACTCTGGGGAAGAATCTCTGAGTGCATCAATTACATCAAGTTTCTATTTTTTTTGTTTTGCTTGAATGTTAAAGGGGCCCTCCTATAAATTGTCAGTTACTGATATATGCCCCCACCACCACCAGCACCAATTTGAGTTTGAGACCCCTGACTTTTGGTTTTTGCATCTGAACTATTTAATTATTCATATTTAAACCGTAATATAGGTGAATAATTCACATTATTTGTTTGTTTTTGTGTAAAATTTCACATAGACATGTTTAAAGGAACAGGAAATTAATTAAAAAATTGTTCTTCAACAAAAAAAATTATCTGCATGTAAACCATTTTGTTGCTGGTTTTGAACAGGACTGTATATGAAGAATCATGAAAATCAATATTCTCCATGTGTGTCTGTGTTATTGGTCTTGTCAGCCTAGTTGCTTTGAACTGGTTTAAAGCAGAAGCATTAAAGCAGTATTTGCAGCGACTATTTCAGCGGTCATGGTAATGGCTTTGAAGCGTGGAGGGAAAATTGTCAGTATTGTGGTGCTGGCATGGAGTCGGATGTGCAGCTGCGAGATTATATTTGGTTATTAGTTAAATTGAGCATTGTAAACATTGTTTTTTTGTTGTTGTTGTTTTTTTTTCTTCTTTTTTTGTGCAAATCCTTGTGTGATAATGTCACTTCCGACATGGACTGCAGAGAGCCTGTCCAGGTTAAATTGGTCGAGGCATTGTGTTGTTGTTTTTTAAACGTATAAAAAATAATCATGTTAAAAAAGAAGAGAATAAAAATTGTCTTGTGACGCATTTAATGTGACGTGAAATGTAATGCATGTTCATCTCCTCATCTGTTATTATAATTAATATTATTATATTGTTTTGTTGGTACTGTACGTGTGTGAGCCAGTGTGAACACGTTAACATCCACTCTTGACCTCGAGGTAATTGGAAAACTCACTTCAGCTGAATCCAAGTGCAGTTTTTATTTGTATTTTTATGAACAAAAATGTAAATGCCACATGCTGTTCCTACAGCTATAGAAAACATCAAGAGACCACTTGACATCTCAACCACTAGACATCTCTCTGGATTTATGTTTTATAATAATATGCATGAGTTAACATGATTTCAGTTTTATTCTGTTCCATTTGTTCTCCATTTGAATTCAAAATGTTCCCATTTTAAGTGTATAAAATAACAAAAAAGACCACAAGTTTTCAGACATGGTTTTTATCTATAAAAATATATTCACTTCAGAAGAGTTACCTGATTTATTTATTTATTTATTTACAATTAGAGCAAATAAAATATTCTCACCAGTTTCTAGAAAAAAAGGCGCTAAATAATAAAAATATTTGTATTTGAGATTTGGAAGAAAGTTATCAGAGCTTTGTAGAATAACATAAATACCACAATATTGAACATAAGTTAACATTTTACTCAAGCTCATACCATATTAAATCCAGTAAATCCAATGAAACTTTCGAATAAGTGTAAACACGTTAACATCTACTCTTGACCTTGAGGTAATTGGAAAACTCACTTCAGCTGAACCCAAGTGCAGTGTTTATTTGTAAAGACAAAAAATGTAAATCCCACACACTGTTCAGCTATAGAAAACATCAAGAGACCACTTGATGTTTCTCTGGATTTATGTTTTACAACAATATGCAGGAGTGTACATAATTTCAGTTTTATTATGTTTTACTTCTTTTACATTTGAATTCAAAATGTTCCCATTTTAAGAGTATAAAATATCAAAAAAGACCACGTTTTCAGGTTCACAATAAGTCTAGATGCTCTAAAATGCACTAAAAATCCTTACAAAACTGAAAGCCCAATCCATGGCAAGACACATTGCCATGAAAAAATAATTGTACTGAATATTTCGCTTGCACACATTACACTTGAAAAGAAGTTACAAAGCTAGAATGTTCAAATAAGACCCATTCTTTTTTATTATCACATTACAAACAAAAAAGAGGTTTTGTTTCTTGTGACATATCAGGACACAAATGTGTATGGTATTACAAGACTGTAAAACCCAACCGTCAACTTTATCAAATGAAATGTGTATAGCTAACTTAAAATTTACTGAAAGTTAATTCTACATATTTGAAAAGAGTTTTGAACTCAGTGTTGAAGGTAATGAGTTAATTAAATACCTCATTGCTTCAACTTAAACGGAGTAAGTTCACAGTACTCATATAGATTCGTTTTTTACTCAAATGGTTTGAAGCAATCGGTTTCTTCAAACGGTTTGAGTTGCCTAAACTTATTAGGTTTTACAGTACCCAGTTGATTTGAGTTCTTTTTATTTATTGGGTTTTACTGTGCTCAGATTGCTTCATTTACTCAAATGGATTAAGTTCACAGTAATCAGTAGGATTAGTTTTTGAACTTAAATGTTTTTTTGCAACCAGCTTCATCAAATGGTTTAAGTTACCTCAACCTTTTTGGTTTTACAGTGAAGGAGATTGAGGTGAATTATGAGGACATTGCTGATGTACATTTCTCGAGAAGCAGAAAAAGTAAAACTGCACACTGTTTGAAAGCTGGGTTTAGGAATTGAGTAGGGCAACATAAAATGCAGTTTGAACAGTATAAAAACAATGGGAACCTATGGAATGTCCCCACAATTCACAGAAAAACATGTTTGTGTGTGAGAAATTATACTCTCGTAAATTTTGTTCAGGACTCAAGTTGTCATATCTCATATTTTGTTTCAAATATTCAACAAATCAAGCAAACCCAATGCCAAGTAAACTAGCAGCCTGAGATTTTCCTCATTTTTTCCAGTGAGTTTTTTCGCGTTAAATTCAGGGTTGTGGTTTAGCAGATCAATTACGGGGTGTGAGGCCTGTGATTATGGGTTGCTCAGCTTTCTGAATATTAATCACACACAGGATGCCAGTCTCTGAGGTGAAGATGTCGTCAAAGCACCTTCACAGTTCATCAGGCTTTGCGGCGGGCAGTTACAAATGGCCGTGTCCAGGAGCATCTAATCAAAGCGTGTGCCGGGCGCAATCTGTTGTCATTTCCTCAGAATGATACTTTGACAGAGTGCTGGACGCTCCACTAAACATTTGGTTCAGACGGTTTTTCAGCTATACCAGACGTTTTTAGCCATAAATCCATTAGAATGTCACTGACTTTGGGTCAAGATTGTGATTCCAACAGATACGTTTATGTTTAACGCACTTAAGTTGACAGTTCTTGCTTTCTGTCACAGCTCTGGTTCTGGCAGTGTAGGAAGTAATTTTCTTAATCAATATTTTCTTTTCTTATTTCCCCAAAGAGACTTATGTTTGAGTAGTGATTACACTCCACAGTTTTGAAAAGTGCCAAAAAGATGGAATGTGCGGTAATGAATCATTAAGAAGTGTCTTCTTACAGGATAAGGACATGCTGTCTGATGATTGTTGTACTTATTTGTGGCATTGCACCCATGACGTTGACACAATAAAGATTTTAAACAAGGAAGACCCAAAATAGCAAAGAAAATAAAATTAAAGCAAAACTGCAAAAACTAAATCTGTGTATACTAATTTACCAATTAATGATTCTTTACATTTATATAGTGCTTTACACATTGGGTGGAATCTCCTCATCCACCACCATTGTGCAGCATCCACCTGGAAGATGCTATGGCAGGTATATTGCGCCAGAGTGCACACCGCACACCAGCTGATTGGTAGAAAGGAGACGGAGTGATGAAGCCAATTATGATATGGGGATGGTTGGGAGTACATTATGGACTGAGGCCAGTGAGCAAATTTGGCCAGGATACCGGGGTTAAACCCCTACGCTTTTTCGAAGGACATCCTGAGATTTTTAATGACCACAGAGAGTCAGAACCTCTGTTTAAAGTTTCCTCCGAAAGACAGCGCTCGCTGAGCAGTATAGAGTCCCCATCAATATACTTGGGCGTTAGTGCCCATACAGAGCGCAGGTTGAGAGCCCCCTGCTGTTCTCACTGACACCACTTTTGGCAGCAACCTGCTTAGCTTCAGTGGGTGAACATGTGACAGTTGCAGTAATGTGTACATAGAAATTATTACTTAAAATTTGGGAGGTTTTGTAAAATGCAATAAAATCAAAAATATTCTAAATGAGGTTGATTATAAATTTTGCTATGTTTTCACTGACCAAAACAATGGTATTATGTAAATATCTCTGAATAATACATAGAATGAGCCCAGTTTTTATTATTTATTTCTTTATAGCGCTCATAAAAACCTTTATGAGTCTTTAAGGCTCCAATAAAGCCCCGAACTTTTTTTAATTGTTATATTTATGACAAAACTTATCTGCATTCAAGTGATGGAAAAGCATGAAGACATGAAGATAGAATTATTTGTTTATTTTAAGCAAAGCCAAAATAAATAACCTCCAATTTTCTGGAGGTGGCATCAGCCGTATAGATGTTAGTTTTTGAAAAACCTAAATTCTTTTCAATTTTGCATATTGAAAATGTTTTATTTATTTATTTATTTTTTGACAATTCTTTGATGACTTTTTGGCAAAACATGAGGAGCCTTTACTGACACTTTGGAATATTCATTTTATGTTCAGACTTGAAAAGTATTAATGTATCATAAGATGTATTAATTTGGATATTCTATAAACTGTTCACTTTTATTTTGCTTTTTTGGAGTGTGTTGCACGCATCAAAATCAAAATTTACTAAACAAATTAACACAACGTTGGAGAATGTTGTTGACGATACAAATGACTTTAGCTGCGTCCCAAATGGCACACTATACACTTATGCACTTACACAGCAAAGTATATGAATGTAGGGTCGTCCCAAATGGAACACTAACGGTAATTTACTAACCGCAAATTCAAACTGCTTCCTAGATGACGTTTGACGGTTGCCAAATTAGCGAAATAAATGACCAAATTAGTACTTGCCATGAGTATAACCAAATTTACCATTGGGAGGCGGTATAATCTTGGAGAATTTTGCTTTCACAATCCAAAATAAATAAAGTAATACAACATCAGTGGCCGAAAGCTTGTCCCTTTTGCTACTGGAGCAAAGCAGCAACCGTTTAGTGCGTCTAACATTACACACTTCTTGTCAACAGTTGAATAAGTGCATCATTCAGATATTTAAAATGCACTTATTCCTTTTAGAATTTCAGTGTGAGTGCACTACTTACACTATTTGTACTACATAATGGCGTAAAATCGTGCATAAAGTTAGTTTGCGATTTGGGACGCACCTTTGACTTTTTTTTTTTTTTTTTCCCCTACTATGGAAGTCAAAGGATTCTGGGTTAATTCCCCAGGTGACCAACCATTCTTCAAAATATTTTTGATTTGTATCAACAGAATAAATAAAACTACATAAGGGTGAGTACATATTTACTTTTGGGTGAACTATCCCCTTAAGAATATTTAAACTGACCAAATATCCTGAAAAATAAGTAACCCCAAAAAAAGAGAGAGAATTGATGTTATTTTTGACCACATATTGAATTTCCTCCATGTGAAAACCCCTTGATGCCTCACTCTTTGTGTTTTTCCAACTTTTGTCCTCATTTGCAGCTCTGCAGGAAGCTTTCATTCCATTGGGAGAGTCTCAGTATACTCACAGAAAATATAGTGTATTTTTATTCTGTTGGCTCAGCAATTTGCATCAATATTCACTCTTGCATTAGCATATTTCTTTCTTTTTTTTTAATTCTGAATTCAAAATCAAGCACTGAAGGCTCTCTGCATTGGCTTATTGAGGGCAGAGAGGATGTGGTTGAGAGTGCTTTTGTCTTTGAGATGAAGAGAGACCAAGAGTGCGCAGCTTATGTCGCCTGATTCATAGATCTCCAGAGAAAAGCTACTGGGCTTCATCTAGTACTCTGAGCCGAAGCTCTTCTTCCACCTCATATGATCGCAAGTGCATGCAGAATCCATCAAAGGCCAACAGTGGCTGGGCTGTGCTGATAGTGTGGATGCAGTTTGCATGTGTCGCAGAAAATAACGTCAGAAGACAAGAACACTACATTTGGCGTGAGGACTGATCCTTTACGCTTAAGGGGTTTGACTTACAGCTTGCATATAGACTTTGCTTTTAGAGTTGCTTGTGCAAAAGAACATGTCAACATATAAAATCCAAATATCTAGGCTAGATTTTGCAATGTATAGTTATCACTAGGGCCATATTTGAAGGTTTTCATTAGTGTGACATAAATAATTAAAAGTAAACTTAAATGCAATGTATTTGAACATATACCTAGAATGTTCACAATAATATGCACTACCTGACAAAAGTCTTTATCGCCAATCCAAGTTTTAAGAACAACAAATAGTAACTTGACTTCTAGTTGATCATTTGGTATCAGAAGTGGCTTATATGAAAGTCAAAGGCCTCTAGATTACATTTATTTTACTAAAATAAAATATGATCATGCCTTGATTTTTATTTTTTTTTCATTATTATTTAATTGGGACAAGAAGGTTTGACTTTACTGAGACAAAAGTCTTGTCACTTAACAGAAATAATGTACAGTATAGAATATAAAGTCATGGTGCAGTGGAAGAATTAATATTGTGTATGACTCCCTTGAGCTTGGAGGACTGCATCCATACATCTCTGCAATAACTCAAATAATTTATTAATAAAGTCATCTGGAATGGCAAAGAAAGCGTTCTTGCAGGACTCCCAGAGTTCATCAAGATTCTTTGGATTCATTTTCAATGCCTCCTCCGTAATATCTTACCCCTAACATGCTCAATAATGTTCATAGCTGGTGACTGGGCTGGCCAATCCTGGAGCACCTTGACCTTCTTTTCTTTCAGTAACTTTGATGTGGAGGCTGAAGTATGAGAAGGAGCTAAAGAATCCTGCTGAAGAATTTGCCCTCTCCTGTGGTTTTTAATGTAATGGGCAGCACAAATGTTCTGATACCACGGGCTGTTGATGTCCACTCTGCAGATCTCTCACACGCCCCCATACTGAATGTAACCTAAACCATGATTTTTTCATCATCAAACTTGATGGATTTCTAGGAGAATCTTGGGACTATGTGGGTTCCAATAGGTCTTCTGCAGTATTTGTGATGACTGGGATGCAATTCGACAGATGATTCATCAAGTTTTATTTTAGCTACTAATGAAATGAAGTTAAATGTAAAATTAAAATTGTACTCTGCAAAAGGGGCAGACAGAGAAGTATTTAAAGCTGTATTTTGTGTGTTCAACATATATGTAAACGGGGAGAAATTAATACCAACCTTACATAAACATATGAGTTTTATTGCGCCCTTTCACACTAGAAAAATCACAGTAAAATCTGAATGATGTGACATGATGCATAAACATGCATTAAAGAGCCCCTATTATGCATTAAAAACGTCATATTTTGGTTTTGGGGTCTCCAACAGCAGTCTGATATGCACACAAGGTCAAAAACACTTTCATTGTCTTATAACAAGAATTTATTTTTACCTAATTATCCCAACGAATCCTATATGATTTGTTCAGCGATTCATTTGTTCCCAAACCCCTCCTTAGTGCAATGCTAAACTGCGCTTATTGGTCAGAGAACCCAGTCTGTCGTGATTGGTCAACCGTGTTTAGCGTGAGACGGAGAGAATCGCCCACCACGGCTTATAAATAATTTTGAAGTAGTCAGAGTGCAGAGTGTATGTGTGAGCCCAATGCAGGAGTGCATTAAAGCAATGCAGATTAACACTAGCAAATTGCTCTACTCTTAACCATGAGTAAAAACAGTTACACATATTCAGTATTAATCCACAGAGTGGCAAAAGCTGAACTACTAAAACTTGACCATGTCGCACGTGTAGGAACAGCTGACGGTGGCCATAGCAATACCAAACGGCAGAGGATCGCAAGCTCACAAACGCATTTTAATACCTAAACAAAGTGACACATGTCATGTTTTCAATGTGGTTTAGATGCGATGTGAGAATATGAACAGTTAACCAGATACAGTACAAGTGATTACAAGTAACAAAACACAATTAAATTCATAATTTGCAAGCTAGAGAAAACAAGGAGGCAACCATTTTAATCACACTTAAGTTACTTACAGTTGTGAAATGGAGGAAGAAACTGATCCATGTACTGATAAAGTTTATGTCAAGCTCTGACAAGTCCCATACGTCAATAGTCTTTTCTGGTCCTTCCTTTAACAATTGTCTGATGAATTCCCCGTTGTAAGCGTGTAGATTGCTGTAGCACTCATCAGAAAATTTATGGAAATGCAGCACAAGGCTGGGGCTATAATGCTGAAGTATTTTTGCAAAAATAAACTTCAAGCACTGACTCTTCACAGCCTCATCTTTGGGTAGGGAAAATAACACTTTCCCTCACACTTCAGAGCACAACATCTTTGCGACTTGATTCAACACGGATCTGCTACAGTGTTTGCCTTATTCTTATTCTTTCTAAAGTGTTTCTGGGTGGGGCCAAGGGTTTAAATTTTCCCAGGTCTGTGCATGCAACAAATGGGCGGGGCTTGAGTTACGTATTGACGTCACGCCAACACGGCTAAAAACTCTAATGTTACAAACAAACATGCATGGCAAAGTTCACAATATACACATTAAATCAAAAAAACATTCTAAAAAAGAATTAATTATACATTTGTAATCTGTCTTGCATTATGATCACCAGCTGTGATACCCCATACCTGGTTGGTCTGTTTTTCACTGGCATTTTAAACTCCGGGACTTTTATGAGTACGAGGAAACCTTGGTGTTTGAGGCTCACTGTATGTCATTTCCGTGTGTTGAACTCTTATTTTTTTTTGTTTTGTCTAGCTATAAACTAATTTCTTTAAATGTAAGCGAGAATAGTTAGAAGCAAAAGCTGAGACAGACTGAGTGGCCCCACCTCATAGAAACCAATGTTTAAATTGTAAAGATGCAGCACAGCACTTCAGGTTTGTTTTGTTTCGATCAGGCAGTACTTGATTGATGTTGACCAGAGGCAGATTTTGATATATGGAATAACATCCTGACAGCTGACAGTTCACCGTTAAAGACTGACATCACTTCAAAAAGAACATTATTGGTGACAGAACCTGCACATACTGTATATACACATACAAGCCAGAAACATGTCGACATATAAAATCTAGATATACAGTGGAGATTGGGACAACATTTTTCCTACACACAAGGTATATGGCTGTCGCATATTTTTTTCTCTGCTCTAATTTTATATGATTTATTAATTATAATATACAGTCAATATTGAATATTTTTGTTGTTGTTTACATTGTTGTATTATTGTCTCATAAATGCGTTGCAGTTTAAACTTGTTGCAGACAGAAAAACTGGAAAACATCTAGTGCTATGCCACTTGTTGTGGTGGTATCTTCAGCTTTCTGAGGTGCAGTAGCCTTAACAGATTCATTGGTGATATTTTGTCTATAATCAGAAAATAGTCCGATAAATTATTAGACCAAGTTTTGAAAATGGCCACACTTTGAAAATTCAGCCATTTTTAAACGAATTTAGTTGTTCAAATACACAAGATCAAATAAACAGAGTTTGTGAGAAAACAACCGATCAATGTTGCATCCAGAAACTGAAAAACAGGTAGAATGAGAAATCGATCATGTGATGTTGACCAGAGGCAGTGAGTAAAGAATGATATTCTGACAGCTGACATTTCACCAGAAGAGATCATCCTTTTAAAAGAACATGACATGGTGACAACATGTATGTACACATACATGCTAGCAATATGTCAACATACAAAATCCATATGTAGTGGTGAAACATATACAGTTGACGTCAGAATTATCAGCCTCCCTGAATTATTAGCCCCCCTGTATATTTTTAGGCAAGTTATTGTATAATGATGGTTTGTTCTGTAGACTATCAAAAAAAATTGCTTAAAGGGGCTAATAATTTTGACCGTAAAATGATTTTTAAAAAAATAAAAACTGCTTTTATTCTACCCGAAATGAATCAAATAAGACTTTCTCTAGAAGAAAAAATATCAGACATATTGTGAAAATTTCCTTGCTCTGTTAAACATAATTTGGGAAATATCAAAAAAGAAAAAAAAAATCAAAGGGGGGGTTTACAATTCTGACTTCAACTGTATGTTAAAAGAAAAAAATCTAAGGGGGGCTAATAGTTCTGACTTTAACTGTATATGTATTGAAATGTTGCCACATGGGTTATATTCAGTAGTTATATTTAATGGCAAGTTACAGTGTGGCAACTGCATAGTGTGATAAACGTGAGTAAAACTGGAAGTAAGTCTGTACAAAAGTGGACTTGTCATGCAGCAGCTGTGTGTTTATATTGAGTTTGTAATGTTTGATGAAATTATTTTTCTGTTCACAATGAGCACAGTGATGGAACCTGTTAACTGCTAACAATTTCAGCATATAGGCTTGAAAATCCACTACCTAAAATGTTCAATGTTTGTAATTCATGAATGCTTTGGAAGGCAGACCCTACAGTAGGATGGCTTCTTTTTTTAAAGAGGGCACCCCACAAATTACTATGAAAATCACTTTACAGAAGTGAATGCACTTTCAAAAGAAAATGTAAGCAGGCTATAGAAGTTTGTGTTTACTATGAGGTATTTTTTTAATGAAAAACATTTTACAGAATAAGTCAGAAAATTATTCTATATCTATAGGTCTAATCAATTTTATACAAAAGGGAAAGTTTCTTTAGCCGTTTTTCCACTGAATGGTACAGAGTAGTTTGGTATCCCAAACTTAGTACCTGGTACTTTTTTGAAAACCTCTAACGGTGAGATTCCAAGCAAACCATACTGTTACTAAAATATGACATATACACTGGAAAAAAAGTCTTGCTGTCTAAATTTATTTTAGTTGAATCAAGCAACTTTTCTAGTCATCTCAACTCACCTCAGTCAAACTGACTAAACAAGTAAACTTTTGTATAACTAAAATATTTAGTTGAAACCTGATTAACTGGTTAAAATAAGTTAAAGGGATGTTAAAACATTTGTTGTGACTTTTGTCATATCACTTTTTACATTTGTACGTTTTGGATTTTCGCTTCCCTACCTTACTTTATTTAGGCACTAATAATAGCAACAATAAATAGCCACAGTCATACCACCCTGCAACCCAAGACCTGTTACTCACTGAAGCTAAGCAGGGCTGAGGCTGGTCATTACCTGGATGGGGGACCACATGGGAAAACTAGGTTGCTGTTGGAAGTGGTGTTAGTGAGGCCAGCAGGGGGCATTTGATCTGTGGTCTAATGCCCCAGTATAGTGAAGGGGGACACTATACTGTCAGTGAGCACCGTCTTTCGGAGGAGGCGTTAAACCGAGGTCCTGTCTCTCTAAATATCCTATGGCACTTCTTGTAAAGAGAAGGGGTGTAACCAAATTCCATCATGGCCTCCCAATTATCCCCATCCACTGAATTGGCTCCATCACTGTCTCTCCACTCCATCTACTGTATAGCTGGTGTGTGGTGAGTGCACTGGCGCCATTGTTCTGCCGGCTGCCGTTGCATCAATAAAGTGGACGCTGCACACTGGTGATGGTGTGGAGAGTCCCCCGCTCATGATTGTGAAGTGGTTTGTGGCTTTGGTCATACACAATAAATACACTTTACTTACTGTGAGACACCCCCATTTATATTTTCCACCTTCCACTGTCACAAATTAATTTGTCACAATATAAAATCTATCAAAATTTGTAACCTCGACTCTCAGACCTTTACAACAATATGGGTTTTGTTAAGAGATTTAAAATATAAATGGTACAAAACCGGGTATACGGGATGAAGCATTTGAATGTTATAATGAGGTTGTACAAATGCTTATTAATTAGCTAACTGTTCACCAAAATGTGAAATAACCATGAGATCATGTTGAACAAAATTGCATAAATACACAATATAATGACATTTGCTGTTTGTGCAAAATACTTATTTAATTTGATCTGAAACAACCAAATTCTTGGTTTTTGGGGGGACAAATTAATTGTTTTAAGTTCAATCCAGTTTGTTTTGTAAGTTAACTTAATTCCTTTATGTTGACTGTGTGGATCTCATTCAATTTTTTACAGTGTTCTTTTTAAACAAATTTCTATACTCATTACACTCAAAAAAAAATGTTGTTTGTTCAAACTACTTATTTAAAATGAGCTGAAACAACACAATTTTTGAAATTTTGTTGGGACAACTTATTTGTTTTATGTTCTACCTACTTAAATTTGTAAAAACTAATAAGTTAACTTAGTTCCTTTATGTTGTCCCAACACAAGTTGATTGTGTGGAACTCAATTTTTTTACAGTGTACTTTTTTAAAACAGATTTCTACACTCACTACACACAAAAAAAATCGTTTTTTCTAACTACTTATTTAAAATGAGCTGAAACAACACAATTTTTGAGGTTTTGTTGGGATAAGTCATTTGTTTTATGTTCAATCTACTTAAATTTGTAAAAACTAATAAGTTAACTTAATTCTTTCGTGTTGTCCCAGCACAAATCGATTGTGTGGAACCCAGCATTTTTTTAAATGTAGCCTGTAACATTCAAATAACAAGGCTTGTCTCCAAAAGTTTGCATTTTTAGCATCTGCAGCATATTTCACATTCCTTTTTTTAAATTTTCGATGTTTGTTTTATTGCATTAGTGAACCGCTCTCTGCCTCTCGCAGCCTTGTGAATGTCTAACTGTATTATCTGTACTCTAAAAAGCCGTTTGGTTTGTTTAGTCATTTTGTCAGTTGGTGCGTGACCCCTTTTTACTTTTTCAGTTTATTTATTCAATGTCTTATGGATGTCATGTCATTTATTAAAAGTCAATAAGGTGTCAAACAACACCGGACCCCAATGTATTTCCTTTTAATCGCCTGAACAAGCAGGTTCAGAAACAACATATTGAGTAAATAATCACCGAATTGTCTTTTTGGGGTGGGCTACAAAGAACTGTCTTTGTTTAAATGAGAGCTTCTTCTTCAGCTTTGTAGGAAGCTGTTCTGGTTTGTTCATTTCCACTCTGCAGAAATGGGACAAATTGCTCATTTTTTTCTAATCAAACATGTTAAAGATTAAATGTCTTAAGGGGATAAGTAGACTGTAAAATCCCATTCAAAAATCATCTGACACACACTGATAAGACTTGTTTAATGTTGCCTGTATCATGTTTTTTTTTATTATTATTAATTTATGAGCCCTTGCTAAGTTTGTCTGTGTGGCATTACTAATTTTTAAAGAAGTTTAATTACTTCTGTATTTCTGATAATCTCCCAAGACTGACTTTGGACTGTCAAGAAACTGTGGTGTCTTGTCTGATCTTTTATTTTATGCTTTGTGTTTAGTTCTAGCTGTTCAGCTTTCAAATTTCGGTGTACAGAAAAATGAAACCGGATTAAAGACTTATTTGCCATTTTGCAGGCTCTCATGTTGTGGTTTGATTTCAGAGCAAGCTTCAAAGGAACGCAAGCCAGCTTACCAGTACATAAATGCTTTGTAAATGCCGTTTTCCTCTTTTCCCCTAATTCCTCTTTTAGGCTCTATCATTCTTTACAATTTGATTTAATTGACATGCAAATTGAGAGGGAAAGTGTGTGTGTGTTTTCCATTTCAATGAGAGGTACAGTTAGTGACATCCAAACTGATAGTCTGACAGTTATCCAGTCCACTTTTACCTGAATGTTGCAGAGCGATTGTTCCTGTCAATAGCAGCATTTATTTTGTCCATTCGTGTGTCTTTTGGAGGGAAATAGTTTTATTTTGGCTGTTTGATTTTCAGCGGAGACTCATGTTGTTTCTGAAAGTTCATTGATATGTTGTGATTGCTTCCTTTTTACAGCAGATTAACCTCTTGGATCTTTTGGATGATGTTGTGTTAAAATGGAGATTTAAGGTGCTAATGACTTTCTGTCATAGCTTATTTTGAATTCACTTATTATTGGTTTTTATAGAAATTCATAGTTTTTTCTAAATTGCAATGGCACTTTGGCAGTATCATGATGAAGCAAATTCAGTGAAGAAATATTGAGTAATAGTCTTGCTTGTCATGAATAAATATTTTGGTCTTTTTTCACTTTTAGCGTTGTTATGAGACATATGTATTATCTGAAATCATCACTATACCCTCATCCACTATGCTTTGCTGGGTGATACAGTAAATCTCTCAGACGGAATATATTTGAAAGGTTTTGGTCAGACACTATGATAGTTATTTAATACTTAGTGAGCTGTCTATTATGTTGATTGTGTATTTTATAATATTATAACTACACTTTATTGAATGTACACATAGACCTCACCTACAGTATATAACTGCAGGTTAATTATGTTTATATATAATAACTTTAACTGTTAAACATTATTAGTAAATAGTGATTAGTTAAAGTCTGAGTAACTAATAACCTTAACTTTTCTGATTTTGATTGTAATGCAATAATGCGCACCTTTTGTAAAGTTGCTTCAAACAGTAATTATTGTGAAAAGCGTTATACAAATAAGCTTGAAATGAATAATGAAATGCAGTATTTTGCTCTCATGTATACAAAGTTACTTTAATTAAATAATATGTTAATTGGAAACTTAATTAAAACTTAATAAGCTGTTTGTGTACATGGGTTGTACACTTCCTTTTTCTGTGGATTAACACTTGGCATCCACATTACTCTGGCATCTTCAACCTGCGAAGCTGCGTGTTTTGAAAACATTTTACTGTAGCTTAAACTCTGGTGTT
Organism: Danio aesculapii; assembly: GCF_903798145.1. Classification (NCBI taxonomy): domain Eukaryota; kingdom Metazoa; phylum Chordata; class Actinopteri; order Cypriniformes; family Danionidae; genus Danio; species Danio aesculapii. The sequence continues at coordinate 28,018,772 of NC_079448.1, forward strand.
CTGTTTCAGTATAGATAGACTGATATGCAAACTTTTGAAAATTATGGTGTGGCCATCCACAATCACTCTCTGACTGGTCTTCTGAACTATAGTATAGTGTTCCTTGATTCATCAGGCCTGATTATATGACAATTACACAACTGGAAGACTTCAGTACAAATATCTGGAAAATTTGCACGTCTAGTGAGCATGAATGGTCATGTATCATACATTTTAGGTTGAATATTGTACATATAGTGATTGTTTTTCACATGCAAAACAATGAACATTTTTTTTTTAATTCTAATTGCTGTTTTAAAACAAAAATGCTGTAGTACAAATGGCACCTCAGATGTAGTGAACCTTCTATAGCCTACCCAGATTTAAGCTGTTGGAAATGTTGATCTTAAGTCCCTTTATTTTTTATTTTTTATTTTGTATTTTATTTATTTTTTTCTGTAGAGAGGTGTTTGCCATTTCATTTTTCCTGTTTTGTGGTCAGTCACGAAGTCCATCTTTTGTTTGAAAAGTTTAAAGGTTTTACCCCCAGGCAGAACTTGTTTTGTTTGTTATTTTGGCCTTACCCCCTCCTGAAGCCAGTGCTTTCATGTTAAGTTACTCTGTGACGCATACAATAAACTTCTGAAATTGATTCTTTTTTTGTGCTGTTGTGGAAGGGCTCAGATTAATGCTCTTTAAAATTTTAGTTTTGTTGTTTCCTATTTAAATCCCGAACAGTATGATAAGTCGACACTTTATTGAGAAATATTGCAAATGATGCTAAATGATTTGGGGGCGGGGGGTAGGGGTTGTTTGTTTAGATAAGGAAGCTTATAGATAAGAATAAGGTTTTAGAAAGTTTAGAAATTCATTCAGGAATTGACATCATTTATAGTTGGAAAGCTTTGGCAATATCAATACACGAAACAGATTCTTAGATTAAAAAAAGGAAATCAAAAATAGATTAGATTAGATTAGATTCAACTTTATTGTCATTACACATGTACTAGTACAATGCAACGAAATGCAGTTTAGGTCTAACCAGCAGTGCAATAGCAGCAAGTTCAGGATACAGGTATATGTTATAAAGTGCAGTTATAGAAAAACTATGGTGATATTTACAGATGGATGTACTATCAACATTATATACAGGTTGTATTAGCTATGAACAGATTTACAATAAATGAATATATGTACAGGATGCTATTAATAATCAGGAGTGGCAGATAGATAAACATAATTACAAATGTCCATGTGCTGTGGGTATGTCCAGTTCAAGTAAATGAATCAGTGCAATGAATATGTGCAAACTTTAAATGTGCAAATGTTAAATAGTGCAGTGATTGTGAGGAGTATAAGTTAGAGGAGTGTGGGGGGTGTATTGGGGGGGCAAACGAGTCAGTGAGGGGCAGAGTTCAAAAGGGAGACAGCTCTGGGGAAAAAGCTGTTCCTCAGTCTGCTGGTTTTTGTCCGGGGGAGCCTGAAGCGCCTGCCGGAAGGCAGGAGAGAAAACAGTCTGTGAGCAGGGTGAGAGGTGTCCTTAAGAATACTGCGTGCTCGGCGCAGACAGTGTTTCCTCTGGATGTCCTCAATGGCTGGCAGTGTAGTCCCTGTGATGCGTTGGGCAGTTTTCACCACCCGCTGCAGTGCCTTACGCTCAGCAACAGAGCAGCTTCCATACCAGACTGTGACGCAGTTGGTCAGGATGCTTTCTATTGTGCAGCGGTAGAAGTTCACCAAGACGGCTGATGAAAGCTGGTTCTTCTTAAGTTGCCTCAAGAAGAATAGGCGCTGATGAGCCTTCTTGACCAGGCTGGAGGTGTTGGTGGTCCAGGAAAGGTCCTTTGATATGTGGGTCTCCAGGAACTTGAAGGATGAGACAGGCTCAACGGCCATCCCATTAATGTGGATGGGATCATGCGAGCCTGTTCGTCCCTTCCTGAAGTCCACAATGAGCTCCTTGGTCTTGCTGGTGTTAAGGAGCAGATTATTGTCGGTGCACCAAGTGGCCAGATGCTGTATCTCCTCCCTGTAGGCAGTCTCATCATTATTGCTGATTAGACCAATCACTGTGGTGTCATCTGCAAATTTGATGATGGTGTTGGATCTGTTCACAGGCCTACAGTCGATGGTAAAAAGGGAGTAGAGGAAGGGGCTCAGCACGCAGCCCTGTGGTACACCAGTGTTGAGTGTGACGGTGGTGGAGCAGATGTGGCCTGATCTAACATTCTGAGGTCTGTTAGTCAGAAAGTCCATAACCCAGTTGCAGAGAGACGTGTCGATATCCAGGTCTCTGAGTTTGATCAGTAACTTAGAGGGTATGACAGTGTTGAATGCTGAGCTGAAGTCAACAAACAGCATTCGTGCATAAGTGTTTTTATTGTCCAGGTGTGTGAGGACAGAGTGCAGTGCTATGGAGACGGCATCTTCTGTGCTCCTGTTGCCACGGTAGGCAAACTGATGTGCGTCCAGTGTGGATGGCAGAGAGTCTTTCAGATGTGCCAGGACCAACCGCTCGAAGCACTTCATGATGATGGGTGTGAGTGCTACAGGGCGGTAGTCATTCAGGCATGTTGGGCTGGAGTGTTTGGGCACCGGCACAATAGAGGTGGTTTTAAAGCATGTTGGCACAGTTGCTAGGTTAAGTGACAGGTTGAAAATGTCTGTGAATACCCCAGTGAGCTGTTCTGCACATGCTTTGAGGACGCGCCCAGGGATACCGTCTGGTCCAGCAGCCTTACGCACATTGATCCGACTCAGTGCGGTGTAGACTTCTGAGGAGGTGAGTGTGATAGTTGAGTGGTCGGTTGAGGTAGTGTTCCTGGTGTAGGGTTCTGTATTGTCTCTTTCAAAGCGGGCATAAAAGTCATTTAGCTCGTTCAGAAAGGAGACATTTGTGGCTGTGGGGGTGGACTGGCTGGGTTTGTAGTTGCTGATGGCCTGGATGCCCTGCCACATGCGGCGAAGATCAGAGTTGGAAAAGTGCTCCTCTAGCTTTAGCTTGTAGCAGTGCTTGGCCTTTTTGATGCCCCTCTTCAGATTAGCCCTGGAAGTGCTGTAGGCCTGTGCATCCCCTGATCTGAATGCAGTGTTGCGTGCCTTCAGCAGGAGGCGCACCTTCTTGTTCATCCATGGCTTTTGATTTGGGTATGTGGTGATCTGTTTCTGGGTTGTAACACTGTCTATGGTGGTGTTGATGTATTCCAGAACAGAGGAAGTGTAACTGTCAATGTCTGTGTGAGAGCCACATGTGGCCTGGGAAGCAAACATACTCCAGTCTGTGTGTTCAAACCTGTCCTGGAGTGTGGAGTCCACCCCCGCTGGCCACACTTTGATGGTCCTTACTGATGGCTTCACACGGTTGACGATGGGTGAGTACTTGGGGGTGAGAAACAAACAAAGGTGATCTGATTGACCCAAGTGGGGGAGGGGGGTCACAGCGTATGCTTCAGCCATGTTTGTGTAAACTTGGTCTAAAGTTTTGTTTCCCCTTGTGTGGCAGAAAATGTTTTGATGGAATTTGGGGAGCACTGTCTTTAAGTTTGAGTGATTAAAATCCCCCGCAACAATAAAAGCAGCCTCCGGGTGAGCAGTCTGTTGTTTGCTGATGGCTGCATGAAGTTCATTCATAGCGAGCTTGGCATCAGCGTCGGGAGGGATATAAGCAGCAGTTATTATGGTGGAGGTGAACTCCCGTGGCAGATAAAACGGTCTACATTTAACCATTAGAAATTCCAGATTAACAGAGCAATGTCTCCCAACAACGACAGAGTTTGTGCACCAAGCTTTGTTAATATAAATGCATAATCCTCCGCCTCTGGTCTTACCGGAGTCATCCGCCGTTCTGTCTGCTCGGAATGTTTGATGCTCCGTTAGCGATATAGCGTTGTCTGGTATCCCGCTGTTTAGCCATGTTTCTGTGAAAATCATGACATTACAGTTCCATAATCATTTGCTGTGGTTGATGCGCAGTCGAATCTCATCCATTTTGTTCATCAGTGACCGTACATTGGCGAGAAAGATGCTGGGTAAAGAGAGCCGGTGTGGTGTTAGCTTTAGCTTAGCTCTTAGCCCGCCGCGCTTCCCCCGTCTTTGTTTACGTTCTCTGCGCCGCCTTCGAGCACTTCCGCCCGCCCGGGTAGGGCTCTGAGGCCCGGGTGTTCTGGCGATCTCAGGGATGAGTCGAAGATTGTTAATAAAACTGTCCGGAGTGCACAAACCAATGTGGTGCACAAAATTACCGGAGTGCACAGAATTACCAACATTTACCAATTCTCACTATTAACTAATGGCTTAATATCAGGGCCAGACGTAATCTGCTGACATTTTTTTGCTATTTCTGTGCAGAATTGTGTTAAAAACCTGTGGATTTATGTGGAAGGATTTTTGGGAGTATCATAACTAAAACCTTAATATATTAAATAAAAAGTAATACCTTTTTAACTTTTATTTAATGTTTACAAATCCAATTAGATTTGGTAAACAAAGCAAGTCTCTCATAATATCTCTACTAAAAGACAGAAAATACCACTTTACAAACTGTATTGTAAATTAATCAAATTAATATTTTCATATTAATCAATAATATTACTGTTATTAATTTAAAAACTGAATAAATATAAATGTACACATTTTACACAATTAACTAAACAGAATCAATGGGCTAAAAAATCTGCGGAAATCTGTTTAATTCTGCGCACGCATTTTCCGTGTGGGCCTACTTATTATTAAGATATTGGCTGTTTATTATTCTACACCCCTAATCCTACCGTATGTGTGCATTTGTAACATAATACAGTAAATGTTTGCAGTATACTGATCAGTTTATAGCCGTTTTTGATGAATAATTTTTTTTTTCTTCAAAAAATTACTCCAAACAGTAGCTTACATCCTTATAAGCTCATAATCATAAAATCAATAATTGTATTTAGTCATTTGGTGGATGCCAATTTTAAATACACTAAACAGGCATGTAAACAACTTAATCACATTATCACTGCTCTGTTCAAAGTGCTCAGACAAACGCATATGATATGTGTTGTTCACACAAATTCATAAATGAACTCTATGACATTATTTCAAAGTTTTCCTCAGGCTTCAAATCGCAAAAATCTGTAAACTTAACTCACTGTCTCTGATCTTCATACAGAGATGGTACAGATACAGCAAAGCCATTTATAGTGGTATTGTCATCGCCCTCTTTGCTTAGGTTGTCTCAGAGAACATGCTGTTTTTATTTTTTGTTAACTTATAAACTGGTAGTATTAAGCAAAGCTCTGTTGCTGCCAAATTGCTAAATACTTAGTCGAGGTTGTATATTTTTGTATTTCCTCACAGCATATAGTTTTTAGAGTAGTGTTTCCCAACCCTGTTCCTGGAAGCATGCCAGAACTACACATTTCAAACACCCGAATCAACTCATCAGAACATTAAAAGAGGCTAGAATGATTGAAATGGTAAAGTCAGATAAGGGAGACATCCAAAATATGTACTGTTGGTGTGCCTCCAGGAAGAGGATTGGGAAACACTGGTTTAGAGACATATTCCTACAGCTTCACAAATCTGTGAATCACAATATCTTTGGTTTAAAGTAGAGATTAAGATTCTCACACAATTCTGAATAGACAACTTAACAAAATAACCAAAAAACAAATACATTACTATTTACTAGAGGTTCTGACAAAATGTTATTTGATGTAGTCATTTTTATTAGTATACTATTGTACTTTATCACTAACTTTATTTTTTTCTGTTTTATTTTATTATTGTTTTTACATGTTTACCTAACCTTACCTAAAGGGCACCTATGATGAAAACAACACAGTATCGTGGCAATTCGTAAATTTTTGATTTAGTGGCTAATTCGTATGAATTTGTACGATCTAATTCATACAATCTAGTACGATTTGCTCTTCCCCTAATGACAGTGTGGTTTAGGTGCCACGTCTCCTTTTTAAAATCGTAAAATTTCGTACGACTAAACTCGGCAACCGAATTAGCCACTAAACTGACAAAACGTAAAACACTTACGTTTTCTTGTGAGATCGGGCTGGATGAAAATCAACTTTTGTAATCTGTTTGGACAGAACAGTGTGGAGTTTGACTTTGTCCACTGTCATGTTGGAGTGATATTAACACAACAAGTCTCTTTTTTTAAAATTCCCTGACGTTAAAATAGGATCCAAATCCCAGAGATTTTGAGGCCCACCGCAACATAAAGTTTGATTGGCAGATGCCATGTTTCTATAATAGCATGTATACACATGTCCACATGTTATTTTTAGCAAATAAGCTGGGATTAAAATATTTGTTACAACTCTCTGAACGTTTTATAAGTTTAAAACCTTTTTAAAACAGAGCATGTTTGTAATAAAGACAGTAAAATCGCTATGTAACTCTTAACTACTATAATCACCATGGCTGCATGGTGTCAGTAAAAGCTAATATGTGTGTGTACTGCAAACGGCATTTGTGTGAGACTCATCATTTCAGAAAGGCTTGAATAAACTCCACCACAA